>NC_064855.1:92952905-93252905 GCF_024139225.1 Suncus etruscus | reverse complement strand
AACATAGAAAACACTCAAATCCAGTGATCTTGATGCTCAGAAAAAAAGAAGCTAGAAATATATTCATTATTTTCACTCTACTATAATTATGTTGTATCATCATCTTAGTTTCTCAAATTTTCTTTCATTTTCCATTTTGCATTAAGATAATGATAGGTCTGACCTCTTATTACACACATATTTCACACAAATCAGTCTATACACAATGTCTCAACTTTTACGTGCTACAAGGTACAAATATTTTAATAAAATGCAATCATACTAAACATTGCTGCCAGTACAAGACATCAGGAAAATGTTCGCTTCCTTCAATACCAGAAGTCAGAAAATCTTTCCTGTTAAGGGTCTTAAACTATTTGAATAAGCTTTGGAGGTCACATCATTTCTGCCAAAATTAGGCAACACAGCCAGAGACATTAAAAAAGAATATTTACAAAAACAGATTTGTGGAGGTTTGTCCACTGTCTTTAATTTGCCTACTCCTACTTCTTTGTTAATCATTCTGAAAGCATATAAAAAAATCTGAAGACATAAGAATAGTTCCATGTTCAGTGAGACTACACTTCCTTTCTTGTTTGGGGGCTGGAGCCAGAGATAAAAGTGGACAATGTGGTTAACAGCTGCTACCATTTATTCACTGTTTCCCATGTGTGTGGTACTAAGAATTCACATTTTTCAATTTATAGACATTCATAAAGTAGCTATAATGATTTGAATTTACATTTCAAATTCAAAAGTAAATCAGGCTAGGTTCAAAAAATAATCCCTCTACATTATCTCCCACTACATCTTTGCAGGCTCATCCCATGTATTCTGACCAAAAATTTTCACATGTAGAAGTTGCTTGTCCTCATCATTTTACATCTGCAGTATATATTTCCTTACCTTTCATGTCATCATCAAATTTCACCTCTAGTTATGGTCTATCTCCTTGATAGACCATCTCCTATAAAAGCTTCCATTTCATGTAATGCAATATATTCATTTTTGGGGGTGGTATATTGGGCAATGCTCAGGTATTACTACTGGTTCTAAACTCATAAATTACTCCTAGAAAAGCTCAGGGTGACCTTATGGGATGCCCAGAATCAAACCTGTGTTGGTCAAATGCAAGGCAATCACCCTACTCACTATCCTGTTTCTCCAGCCCCAAAAGCAAAGTTATGCATTTATTGAAACAAAATTTACTTAGAAATACGTGAGGGGGATCACTTCTCTGCCTTTTGGCTAAGATCAAGTGTAGAAATATGTGAGGGGAAATGTAAAAGTGGGAAAAATAACAAAGTAATATAGAGACAAGCAAGATAACACTTCCAGAGAATGTGGGCTTGAAGATAAAAAGGAATACTTTCTTTTTTCCTTTTTAAAATAATGTAACTGCTACTCTCTGGTGCATTCCAAGGCTCTCGTGGCAGTGCTACTTCTTCCTTTCTTAATAATCATCAGCATGAGGACTTAATTCATGTATTTTAATATTCAAATCACCCCTATTATAACAGAAATGCAATTTCCCAAATAAACATCTATGTATGAATTGAATGCACTATTTTACCTTTCCTTTTCATTATTTAGTTTTGTGGAGATGTCCCCCAATTAATGCTCAGGCCAACAGGGCCAGGTAGCTCAACATTAGAGCTTAATTGTCTGGTGCTATTTGGACCCAGCAGTGCTGAGACCTGCAGGACAATACCTTTGATGTTCTTAATGTTCTCAACTGCAGGGCTATGGCTGATGGCTCGAGCTGATGGAGTGGCAGGCAGTGCCAGGGACCAAACCTAGGACTTTGCCATGCAATGCATGCACTTATTTTATCTTTTAAAATCTTGTTCTATTGATTAAGATTCTATGATGTATAGTTCTGTTAATGATGGTTTCCGAAACACATAATTCCAATACTACACCCATCACCATTGTATCACCTCCCTCTCCAAGGACCTCAACACCCTCCCCATTTCCTATTATCAGTTTTGCTTATCAGATCCGTCATTGCGTTTTCTTTGGCCCTTCATTGCTAATCTGTTGTGTATCTTAAGTTTCACATATTAGGGAGTTCATTTTGAATTTATCCTTTTTTTTTCTGACTGACTTCACTTAGCATGATATCCTCTAGTTCCATCCATGTTGATGCAAATTGACAAAGCATGTATTCTTGACCCTTCAGCTATCTCACCAGCCCCTATATTTTCCTTTTGTATGTGATTAACAGTGGGTAAAATCTATCTGATGTAATTATTATATGTAATATATATGATGTAATTATTACATATAATCATATCTATATTATAGTGATGTAATTATAACATAATAATTAATTATTAATTATATAGTAATATATCACATAATTATATAATGAATATGAGTAATATTTTTATCTACCAACCTATCTATATGTACATGTATCTATATAGATCTTTTATTCTCAAAAATGTACAGAAATAATTGAATAGAAAAGGGGTTTTACTGGTACAAAAAACTTAAGGAAGGATATTCACCAGCAAGGGTCAAAGAACTACTTCAAGGAAACAGGAGACGCAGCATGATGCTGCACAAGTGGCTAATGCCATAAATCCCTGTTACTCTTGAAAGAGAGGCCCAAATAGCAGAAAACTCCTTGACATATGGGCCTTGCGGTAAAAACTCATGGACTTATCAGCCTTGCAGCTGATCACATAAGAGTCCTGTGAGAGGGTAAATCCCTGCTCTGCTGAAGCCCGAGGGCTGTACCGATACAATTGCCTATAATTGCTGTCATACCAAAGGCTCAGGTTCACTGCCTCTCCACTCTTCTTTGTAGAGACTACTAGCTGTCAAGCCTTTCAGGTTTGCCGGGTTTGTGGCTGACATTTCAGACAGCTATAAAGCCAGGACAGGCCACCTCCTCGCAAGCCTCAGTACTTCCAGAGGCCCCTACCGGTCATGCCCACCATGCAGAGTTTTTTGCTGTGTCTGAGACAGCAGCAACTCCATAAACTCTTCTAAATCTTGAAAGAGTGGATCAATGAACAGGAAAAACTCGTGGGCATACCAGCCTCACAGAAGATTACACTAAGGCCCTTTATAGATCCCTATGAACCATTCCTGTTGCCATAGAACTATAAATCTTGAAATTTGTGGACCACTTACAAGGACACATAAAACCCCCATAATATTAAATTTTATACCCAGTAGGAATACACACAATATTAAATAAGTTATTCCCACCTACTAAGGGACAAGCTTCAGGAAAATTGGGAAACTGAAGATATTGGGAAACTGAAGATATTGGGAAACTGGAAGAATGTTTCAATGGTAGTAAAATATTGAATGCCAGAAATAAATGTAATATAAACAACTCTGTAAAACAGTGTCTAAAATAAATAAATTAATTTTTAAAAAAAGAAAAAGAAAATAAAGAAGGGGTAGGAAACAGGTTTTATTCACAATAGGAACATAATGATGTAACAGATAACACATATTTTATAGCTTTTCGGGAAATGTGCATATTCCTGAGGGAGATTTAAGAGCACATGCAATTGAACAACATAATATTGAACATGTCACATGTACAGAAAGACAGAGGTAGACTATGGGGGCAAGGTTTTTAGTATGATAATGAAGAGCAAGGAGACTGGAGGTCAAGAAAGACGCTATTAGGCAGTTTCCACTGGTTGATGCTATCCTGCCAGCAGCCTGCATAACTGATCAGTGCAAAATTATTCTTAAAGTTGTATTATTTTGTTCCAGTCAAAATGAGCCAACAGCATGCAACAGGGCAGTTTCCCCCGGAAAAAGGTTTGCCACATGCTCTCCAAACTACAAGCCTCAGGCCAATCTGCTTTAGTTTTTCTTAACCACAGAGAGTCTTTCAAAATGTGTGGGTGGTGGGGGGACGGAGGGGACATGCAGGAGGTAAGAGAAGGAAAAAAGCTGCAAAAAAACTTTGAGAATACAAATACATAATATGCATCTATAAATTGAATATGCAGATGATTAGACAGATAACTATTCTTGGCTAAACAATTTTCTTCCAGAAATCTTTTAAATCTTCTTGACAAGCATCACAATAGCCTTTGAACTGGAGGACAGTATATGTAATGTTTGGAAAAGGAGGGAACAAGGAACTCCATGTGACTCAGTTGAATTAAGTTATACAGGACAGAAAAAATGTCTTAGGTTGGATTGCCTCTTGGCCTCAAACTTCCTCTGGAAAGTTTCCCATTAGACAATCAAGCAGCAAAGCCCGAAGTCATGATGATTACACTAATGAGTTAGTGCTGCTGTAGCATTTACAAACTGTAACTAATTCTCCACACAGCGTCTCAGCCAGCAGCCATTCCAAGAGATGTGAAAAGCTTTCTGTAAACAATTTCAGCAGTCATGTGTAATCACAATATATTATGTAACAGATGTGCCCAGGAAATTTAATTTGAGGGAAGAGTGAGGATTCACTGAATTCAGTAGAATAGCATTTGCCTGAGTGAGAGATTGCTACAAAGCGACCCAAAGTTGTGCTAAAGAAAAGCACCCTCCCTGCATTTTTCTATGGCAAACACAATTCCACTGTAATAATTTTAATATTTCTTATTATTTTATTGTTAGTAGTTCCAACCATATAGTCCTGATCTGCAGGTTGCTTATGTTGTACTTCTCAAAACATGCATTTTCTCCTATCCCTCATTCACAACAAGTAATTAAAAAAAATGCTGTAAGTAAGCACAAATTACAAAGAAGCTTGAATAAAACTCATGGTTCCATTTCTCCATTGTAAAAATAAAACCTCTGGTGAATGGTAAGTCATTCACACAGACTTTGAATTAATCTCTGTACTGCAAATGAGCTCTAACACTTAAAAACAAAGGTATTTTTGGTGCCTTGTTCTTTTTACTTTCTTTTTTCCTCAAAGCAGAGAATAGCACTTCATAAACATTAGTCCATTAATCTTCACAACACCTCCATGGCAAAGGTTTGATAAAAGAAAGCAATAGCTTTTCCAGTTTTATAGAGAAAGAAGGAACACAAGTATTTCTTTCCACAAGGAGAGCTGTCTTGAGCACACTAGGGCCCCCAAGGGAATTGTATGCCTCTGGTTATATAAAAACAAAGAAAGGAGAACTTTATGTTTTCCTCTAGAGAATAATACCCCCGAGGTGGAAACAGATGTGGCCTTTACCCTTCATCTTGTAGCATTCAGACTAGGAAGTTCATTAAGGCAACTTGAGAAAGAGGGTAGTGCTAAACATTATTTTAGGACACTTGTGAAGAACTGGGAATAATATTAGTTTATCCAGTGAAAACAACGACACAATTTAACTTTGTGCAGCTTAGAAAATGTGTTGCTTAGAAAAATGACCCAACACGAAAGGACCAGGGAGTTATTGCAGGGGGACAAGAATGACCTTATTAATCCTGAGCTTGCTGCTCTAGGAAAGTGTGACATGGGTCCAGATGCCACAACCTACCCTCACAGAAATAGAAATGCAACCACTAAAAAAACCAAGCTATGGTCACAAATATGTTGTCCTTAATTTTCCCAACCACTGATTTGAAAGGTAGATAAAAGGAGCTCATGCCAGATTAATCTCTGGCAACATCAATCTGGGTACCCTGGTTTCTAGTCTAGAATTCTTGAGGATCACCCATTTGAAAGTAAGAAATCTGTGTGTGGGAAACAATGGATTAGTTATATCTACAAATAAGACAGCATAGAGATTGGAACAGTAGCAGAGATGTAGGGCATTTACCTTGCATGTGGCTAACCCAGGATGGATTTGGGTCCAATTGTGGCATCCTATATGGTCCCCTGAGCCTACCAGGAGTAATTTCTGATCACAGAGCCAGAAAAAAACCCTGAGTGCCCCCAGGTGTGGCACCCAAACAAAACAAGCAAAAAACCCAAAAACAAACTGCAGTTCTATTTCCATGGAACAGAATTTAGTAAAGTACAAGAAAATGTATATCTTTTTATCATTTGGGAAAGTACCATCTTGCATAACAGTAACAACAAAAGTAAACATAAGTGACACTATCAGCATTCAAAGCAGCATGACAACTCAGAAACTATTGACAAGAAAGGACAGCTGATTAGGTGTGTGTTTGTCATAATAACTTCAGAGTGCTTTGCACATATAACTGTGATGAATAAAGTGAGTTAATACAAAGACAGTATATTAAATGGTGAAAAAAATAAGAGATGGCAATGTTTGTATGTCTGTTGAGTTTTTTTCCATTTATAAGGTTTATCCTAACTATAGTTAGGTCTATACTTATAATTTTTAAATAAGTACTTTGAGTGATGAGTGAGACTAAATACTATAAGAATGATTCAAACATATACCTTTCTTCAAGGAGCTTATATTCAAATGGATAATCTGATACCTAACATTATAATTATCTGATATGGAAAATACCAGATGGAATGCTTCTAGTTAAAGTGAGCATGAGAAGAGGTTGGAAGATTTTAAAATGAGAAATATGTTTCTTAGAATGGAGATCTGTGTAAAGAAGTAGAATTTTATTTGAGTCTTAGAGAGTGGCATGTGGGAATGAAAGGCTAGATTTTTCGGTAGGAGTGTGAAGAAACAACCAGAAAGCTAACATGGCAAAACCATAGATGCTCAGGTAGAGTGTAGGAGACACTGTGAATCAGGTTATTTAACTTTCTCAACATCTGTGTGAACTTCGTGTTATTTCCATCATCTCTTTCCAGATGAGGAAACTGAGATAAAGGGATAAAGGGAGATAAGTAACTTGCCCAGAATCAGTTTTTGTTTTTTTTTGTTTTTTTAAGGAGATCGGGTCTACATTCAAACTAAGGCTGGTTTGGTTAGTGTCCAATCAAGTCAGCTTCCCACATGAGCCCTGATGCCAGCCCTTACTCAGTCACAAAGCAAGTACATTATGAGGGAAAGGTCACAGATGAGAAGCTAGAATCTTGTATCCTAGCATCAGCTTTTCCATAATGTAAAGTAACCTTTATGGGTCTCAGCCCCATTATCTACAAAGCAGGAAGATTTTAAGCTCTTTCCAATATAGGTTTTATGACCTTTTCGTCAAAAGTCTTACGTGTTACTTTATTCATTACTTCAAAATGAATAAATAAATACCATGTGGGTGGTGTGACTCAGCAAAATAGAATATCTGTGGATCAGGTCCTAAATTTGATACCTGGCATAAAAATAAAGGGTAGGCAAAGAGTGAGGAGGGAAAGAGAGAGAGAGAAAGTGAGAGAGAAAAGGAGATAGACGACATGAGAGCCATAGAGCCATTAAACTTTATCCACACCTCCTCTAGAAGTGAGTGCTACTTTTCTATTCCCCTGAGAAGCACCAAAAACTGAGTTTCAAGATTTTCATTCATGGAAGATTTAGAGAGAGAGAGAACAGCCTTCCTTTACTCCCTAAGTCGTCTTAGGACGACTGGTCCTCTGGTCCTCTGTCTCAGTTCAGTTATGCTCCAGGCTGGATCACAGAGATGCCATATTTGATCATCTTGATTCCTGAAGGAGGTTATTTTTTGGAACTCAACTATGTAATATTGTGGTTTGGTTGGGGGCCACACCCCATGATGCTCAGGGATTATTCCTGGCTTTGTACCCAGAAATTAGTTCTAGCTGTGCTCAGAGGATTGACTATATGGGATGCTAGGTACAAACTCAGGTCAGTCACGAACAAGACTAGTGCCCTACCCACTCTATTATCACTCCAGCCCATCAAATATGTAATTTTTAAAAATTAGCTTTAACTATCATATGCTCAAGCAACCATCACTGTAGCCTGTCAAATTCTGACAACCCCTGATTAAAGTTATAAGTTCAGCACTGTTTATGTTTAAGTGCAATTCCAAATATTCGTTATATTAGCTCAAGGGTTAAGAACTTTTTCTTTATTTAAATGTACACACACTTAAATGTAAATTTCTTTTTATTTGGATAGTTATTCAAACTCTATGGAATACTTTAAAATTATATGTAGCAATATTTTTCTTCCCTAATTGCCTCATTAGTTTTAAAAACATCAGTTTTAACATTATTTTCTAAGATAATTAGGAAAAAAATTAAAAAGGGGGGTCAGAGTGGTGGCACAGCTGTAGGTTGTTTGCCTTGCAAATAGCTGACCTAAGAAGGGCCGCAATTCAATTCCCCAGTCCCATATGATCCCCCAAGCCAGGAGCAATTTCTGAATCCATAATCAGGAATAACCCCTGAGCATCACTAGCTGTGGCCAGAAAACAACAAAACAAAACAAAAGAGAAAAAAATATAAGTAAAAAGAGAAATTGAAGGGTCTTTCTAAGTCACTGGCCATGAGGATCAGCTCTTTCTCCCTGTACTTCATTCTACAAGTACATCACATTGTGTCAGTAACAACTTGTCCTATAATGCTGTGCTAGCTGTTAATTGGGTTGGACTTTGACTGAATCCATTTCGTCAACACAAATGAGAACAGTTGATGACTATGAACTTGGGAGATGCTTTGAGTATGTTTTGCTATTTTGATCATGGTTGGAAATAAATAATTTGGAATTTATTTTTATCTCATTAATGCATGTATTAATTTTCTCTCAAATACATGTAAGTAAAATAGAGGATTATTTGATTAGCTCTGGGAATAGAAGCTTGTGAAAGAAAAATGTATGCATAGGAAGAGTGAAAGAAATAAAACAAAGTGGTGTCAGATGATTTGGACCTTTCCCTGATTCACTATCAGGAAATCTGTGCTCTCATCAGTTGTCAATGTTTAACGGGACTCGATCTGAGCTCCATGAGAACAAGTAATACCCAAGGTTAATATTTACTCAGCAATTACATTCAATGTAATAAGTTCCCTTTTATTGTTTTTATTCCAGGAACTGTGCGAGATGCTGAGAAAATGATGGTACTAAAAACTCTTGTATCATTCTCATGTGGAATTTAAGTCCAATTTGAGGGAAAAAAAATAGCTATGCAGATACATAACTGACTGAGGACTGTATTCATACAATTTGGTGCCTATCAGGGCAAGTTTACATCTAAAAAAGGTTCCATAAATCTCGAGATAATTCAGTTTTAATTTTTATATATCAAATTCTGAGTATAAAAATACAAATAGGTTTAAAAAGAAGAAGGCCAAATTGGCAGAAAGAGCATTTATTGGTGTTAAAAGAACAGGTCCAAAACATGAAAAAAAAATCCTCTTCTAGAGGTAAGATAATTTCAACTCATTCTGAGAAATGCTAAAACCCAGAGTGGACCGAGACTCAAAATGAATGGGAAAGAGTAAAAAGAAATTCATTCTAAATGTATTTGGGGCAAGAACGACAAATACAAAAATAATTTGATTCTGAAACAGATTGCTTAACGTAACAAATAAAGATAAGTAAAATAAGACTTTGTTCTACCTAGTAGAAAAATTATGAAGCCAGCAATCCTAAAACATACAAAATAGAATGAGAAACAAAACAAATAGTGAGACTATACATTTTAGATAAGCTTATATCAATACGCCAAAATATTTCAAACTTTCTCTATTGTCAATATTAAAGCAATTAAAAAATACGAGCAAGTACTAAGATCATGTTTTGAAAGAAAAAAGAAAAAATTGGTTAAAATATCTTATTTTAACATCAAGTAAATCATGGGAATTGAATATTGCCATAAAACCTATGTATATAGTTTAAGAAGAAAACATTAATAATTAGTATATTAAGACTGATTTGGGGCCGGGCGGTGGCGCTGGAGGTAAGGTGCCTGCCTTGCCTGCGCTAGCCTAGGACGGACTGCGGTTCGATCCCCCGGCGTCCCATATGGTCCCCCAAGAAGCCAGGAGCAACCCCTGAGCGTCACAGGGTGTGGCCCAAAAACCAAAAAAAAAAAAAAAAAGACTGATTTAGAATGTTTATATTGTGAGAACAGTCATCTTTTTCTACAGAATTATGTCCTGATATGCTAAAGAAAAATTACAGAAATGAAGGAGAACTTAATGAGGGAGAAAGGGAGGGAGGGAGGGAGGGGTTAGGTAGAAAGGGAGAGGGGAGGGAGGGAGGAGGGAGGGAGGAAGGAAGGAAGGAAGGAAGGAAGGAAGGAAGGAAGGAAGGAAGGAAGGAAGGAAGGAAGGAAGGAAGGAAGGAAGGAAGGAAGGAAGGAAGGAAGGAAGGAAGGAAGGAAGAAGGGAGGGAGAGAGGGAGGGAGGGAGGAAGGAAGGGAGGGAGGGAGGGAGGGAGGGAGGGAGGAAGGAAGGAAGGAAGGAAGGAAGGAAGGAAGGAAGGAAGGAAGGAAGGAAGGAAGGAAGGAAGGAAGGAAGGAAGGAAAAATTCTGAGCAAGTTCTAAATTTAGACAAATTTCAAGAACTCTAACCCTTTGATTTATTATTGATTTTACAAAAATATTTAAACATTTAACTTGCAATTTAGAAAAGATGCTTTAGTATACAATCTCATTGGAAATTTTCTCTCTAATATAGTTCCTTAGTTCATATATATAAATATATATTATACAGGAAACAGAGAGATAGTAAAAAGATTAAGACTCTTGCTCTGCCCACAGCTGACCCTTTTTTATCTCTGGCATTGCATTTGGCATTGCATATTGCATATTAACTCCTGAGTACCACCAGGAGTTAATTCCTGAACATACAGTCAGGAGCAATCTTTAAGTACCACAAGTTATAGCCCCCAAACAAAATAAAGCAAAACAATACTTACATCGTCTTTTGCAAACTTACTTTGTAAGTCAAGAAATTAGTTGCTGAATGTTGGAAAACAAATAAAATATCAGAATCTCCCAAAACAACAACAATAGGAAAAGTTATGACATTTGGGATACTAAAATAACAATCTGAAATAAATTCTATTTGCCTAACGTCTCCTTAACTTTTACATGGATATTTGTAATTCTTTTGCCATCTTTTACGCAGAAAAAATAGGTTAGCTGTTATATCTCAGAAGACTCCTTGAAAGCAATAAATTACTAATTTTGTAATGAGTTGTTCAAGTTGAGATTATAGTAAGATCTAAAAAATTCATATTCAACTTCAAGTTGAAAATTCATACTTGTGAAATGAGTTCTAGCCCCAAGGAGAAAGCGACAACTCCTCCTTTTTTATATTTTGAAATGAAGGAAGGGAGATAAGACTTATTGACACTGAAAATTAAAACATGAAACTCTAATCACTGCTATACACCTTCCATACATAATCACATTTAATCATCATAATAACCTTTTGACAGATGAGGACACAGAGGGGAATGTATTAGGTTGTTTGATACAGTCATAAATCTAAACAGTAGTGGGTTGAAAGTCTGAAGTCAGGAGCAGAGCTCAACCTATTGTCTTTTTTATAGCAAGACCACTCATAAAGGGCTTTCATTATTCAGGCCTCACTTAGATTTCATCTTATAGGTCAGACAATACACATTTCTTTCTTCTTTCTCAAAACATAGAGAGAAAACTAAATTCTTGGGTAAGACATAAGCAGTTTCCAAGGGTTACTGAAGTTCAGAAAACAATGTTAGACCAGTGGTGTGTTGACAGCTAGGGACATTGGTGATGGGAATGTTGTACTGGTGAAGGGGGTATTTTTTACATGACTGAAACCCAACTACAATCATATTTGTAATCACGGTGTTTAAATAAAGATATTAATTTTTTTAAAAATTGCTGAAAAGGCTGTTATCAGTTCAGAAATATAACCAGAGGACTTGATTATGGCAAAAACCTGGGAAGATATTCCTGTCTGGAATGTAAAGCTCCAGGATAGGTGGACTAATTTTTTCTTTCTAGGAAAGACTGACAAAGAAAAATAAGTGCTGCAGAACTCTGTGTGCTTAATAGAGGCAGAGGCCAAGTTAAGGCAGGCCTAGGGAGAAAGCTAGAACTAGTCTAGGAAAAAAGTGAGGCAGAATTGTTTTTAAAATGGAAAGGTCTGAGACTAACAAAGCAGTGATATGATGTAAAGGGAGTTGTGCAGGGAATGATCCAGCAATGAGACCGCCATGTGACACACAAAATCAAACATAAATATCTGGGAAGATATTTAAACACGTTGTATTTAAAAATCAGAGCTAAGGTCAAAATAAAACAAAATCCAAATCACTCTAGGAAATCCTTCAAGTCTCTCATGATGTAAAATGATTTTTTAAAATATTTTAAGTACTTTAATCACATTTTCTTTCATGAAAAGCATAAGGGCATGAAAAATCAAGTAATATAAAACAGAATTGATGAACTATTCAGTAATCAAAATGCTTTAAACATAAAGTGCATTCAGGGAATGTTTCATAATACCATCACTGTATTTAAAAATGGTATTCTAATTTTGTTCAATATCACCTTTCTTTTTTTGGTGGGGGGCACACCCGTTTGATGCTCAGGGGTTACTCCTGGTTATGTGCTCAGAAATCGCTCCTGGCTTGGGGGGATCATATGGAACTGTGGGGGATCGAACCGCGGTCTGTCCTACGCTAGCGCTTGCAGACACCTTACCTCTAGCGCCACCTTCTCGGCCCCTATATCACCTTTCTTAAAATAAAAAAATTACATATATTGTGCTAAGGAAAATTACTTTATAATGTTATATTCCAGATAGTAATGATGACACTATAATTTATATATATTGACATAGTAATTCTTACATAGTTTTTTGTAATGCCAATAAAAATACAAATAAATATTGCCTAAGTATTTATGTACCCCTTTATTTCACTAGAAATTTCTAAAGAGTCCAAATATTCATATGAACAGAATTATATTATAGAAGAATTATATTTCTTTAAAAACTCTAATGACGTGCCCAGGTAATATAACTTTAAAAATTAACTTTTTAACATTTAAGTTTTCTTCTCCAAGATGACCTCTTTTCATTTTTAATTTTTATTGAGACACCATGATTTTATTATATTATTACTTTTTATTTTTGGATGACAACTAGCTATGCTCAGGGCTTACTTCTGTTTCTGTACTCAAGGGTTATTCCTGAACCATAGACTGTACTAGGGGTTGAATTCAAGGCAAATATCTTATTCCCTGTGAGCCCATACAGTACTACTAATGATAGAGTTTCATGCACAGATACTCAAAAATCATACCTACTCTGTGGTAGGTATGATCATACCTACAAAGATCATAGCTACCACAGAGTGTCTGCCTCCATGATCTCTACCTATCCCTGTAACTTCCTTGAAAAATCTAGTTTTTGAAACCAACTTGCAGGTTGTATAGCCTTTGACCACTTATTATTTCCTTATTAAGTTTTTTTATATATCATACCTGAGACAAATAATTCTGTATCCATACATTAAGTTCTTGACTCAAAAAAGTAAAAGAGAAGTATTAATTCATATGATTCATTTATAGCCATATTTTTTTTTATCTCTTTGCTTACTCAATTTGTTTTCATCTACTCCTCCATGGTTTTAAAATACAGTAACAGATTTGTGGCTATTTGGATCAATTAAATAAAATTATGAGGTGTTATGTATTTTATTGCAGTAAAATTTTAATCAAATATATTCATGATTGCATCAGTATGTCAGGACTGGTTCAGAAGCAATTGTGTTGGTGAGCTATAGAATTAGTCAAAAGGTAGTCTTTCAGAATTCAGTTGAGGGTTACTGTAAGAAAAGACAAATAAAAGGTGCCTGAAAAGAAAAACTGTGAGATCAAATTAGTAAAACGAAAATTTGGTCGTAACCTCTTTAATACAAATATGAGACCTCTTGTGGTTTACACAAAAAATAAATTTCCTAAATCACAAATCAGTTCTTTATATTAACCACGATACATCATTTTACATTATTGGTTCTCTAATAAGTATATTATTATGTATGTCAATTTTAAATCATGGATTTACATAAACATAAGATAATAAAGTAATGGTAGTGGAGGGAATAATTAGCATACTCAAATATGCATAATCTAAGTGAATGTAATGGCTTGATGTTAATGTGCAAATTTTAATGTCACATTTCATTAGAGATCTAGTTTTTAACTAAAAGTATTATAATGGCTTACTTAATTCATGTGTATTGTAGGTAATTAAGAAGTAAATCATTCTTATCTTACAGAATAAAGATAAGTAATCAGTCAGGATAGACCTAAAATATGTAAAAGTATTTATGAAAGAGGAATACAAGAGTGATCACTGGAGTATGTAAACCCCAGGAAAAGAGTTTCAATATCTTTAGAATAAAATCTTAATTCCTTTCTCAAAAACAAATAAGTGATTTTATTTTATTTATTTAACTGATATGATGTAAGTAAGCTAGGTTCCATCCAAAAGCTTTTCCAGATCAAACACAGGTGAATTACTCTCTAGCCTTCAAGATAGTCATTCTGCAAGATTTTGAATTTTGGAAGTAGTCAGCTTCTAACTTCTAGGAGTGGTCAGATTCAATGGTTGAATGACATTGCTAAAGTAGCACTTTCCCAATAGCCTTGGGCAGACAGAAAAGACCTACCACTAACTCCTTGAACCATCCACCATAAAGCAGTCCCATAGTCACCATAAATGGTGGCTCTTCCTTTTCTGACTTTCTATATGACTGTTCACAGTCATTTAACTTTTATCTTATTCTGAATTACTTTAGAGGTGGATTTTAACTTTTAATCAATTTAATCACATATTCTAAAGAGCAGGATTTATTACTCATAACAGCATTGAATATTGCAACCTATTTACATGTAATGGGCATGGTGTAAAGCAGATCATATAAATGTTATCTTTTCAATTTCTTCACAAGCTAATAACATAGATATTTCTATTGTTCTCTTTTCATATGAGGGAACTGATACTTGGCTAAATTTCTTGTCCAGGTTGCCTTAGCTGATAGGGAATAACAGGTCGGAAGCAAGCATCTGTGTTGAATAAATGTACAAGTAATTGAAAATTTCCATCTCTTATTATTTTACCTTAGGGAAAAAGACTTTGCAAACATTAAATGATAAAAGTAATTACTTTATAAATCTAGCTTTCCTTATTTTAATGGACATCTTTTGGCTAAAATAAGCAACACATTAATAGAAAATGCCCAGTTTTGAATTTGTCAGAGATAAGCTTATCCTGCTATAGTTAATTAACTCCAGTATTTAAGACAATACATTATTTATATTTTGGGGGTGTTTAAAGTAAATCTAAGGAATTAGGTACTTTACTGAAAGTCATGGCTTAAAATGTTTAGTTATTGGTTTATTTCTATTTTTATCTTTCTCAAATTTTTCTAGGCCTTTAGCAATTCAGAACTCTAGTTCAACTTTACTTATGATGGCTGGTTTTGTTTTTTTGTTTGTTTGTTTTCCAATTTTCAAGTAGCTACTGTGTGTTTAGTGTGGATCCTGATACCGTCCAATTCGTCTTAAAAGCTCTTGTTATCAAGCCCAAACTATACACTTTCCTGCAGAGGAAACCCAATATCTAGACCCCCTAAAAACATTTAAAATTGAGTTATTTTAAGATAACTGTGATTCTAAGCTTGGTGTTTCAAAGTCTTAAGATAAAGATTTTCAGATATGCATGCCTTGTCCTTAGACTTATCAAGGATCAAGTGAAAATACATTGCTCGATAGTGTGTTAACAACTTAGGTAATCTGTTTTGTGGAATTCCTTTCTTAGTATTTTATTAATTTTATCTGTATATCATTTTAATGCCAGTGTTCAAGTCTACATTAATTACACTACATAATTAGTGACTGTAATACAATGACTAAGATAGGCATTTGTTTTTTCAACCATTGAAAAGTTCAGTTACAAAGTATAGACCAAGATTCCTCTTTTTTTATGTTTTCTTTAACAATCTAAACCTTTATTTATTTAAATGGTTTATGTTATTATGTAAATAATTGACATTATTATTATATTTTAAGAGGGTTTATCATATCTCTTCTAAAGTTGTCATACATAACCAACCCCAAAATGTCAATAACCCTATCTACTGGACAGACCCTCTCAACTGATAATGCCTCCATGCTCTTCCTTTCTGGCAACTTCATTTCTTGACTCAAATTAAAGGGCTAGTTTGAAGTTGGTTTTCTCATTATCCTTTTATTCCCCTTCCATGCTTCCATTGTTCACTATATTACTTGCTTACATACAGTTCTTTTACTCAGATTCCTGACACCTATACTTCCTCTTGCCTGGAGAGTTTCTCACTAAATATTTTATTGACACATTCTCAGTAATGGATGCACAAAGGTGCATCAAAATGGTTCTCCCTGGATGTTTAGTATAACACTTCATTTATTACATATTATCTTATTCTCTTATTTCTGTATGGCACGCATATTCACATTGTGTTTAATTGGTTTTATTTTACTTGCGATTCACCAGTAAACTCCAATACTCAAAATTGGTGCTTAAAAATATTTTTTTACTAATTGACTGACCAAGGAAGAATGTAAAAGCAGAAAAATTTCCTACTTGGTTTGGTAAATAATAGTTGGGACAAATTTATAGTCAGACATTCTTGCAATAAAATTTTAGTTTTGGTCCTTGACTTTCATAAATTATTAAACTTTTAAATTTCAGGTTCAGTGCATGTAACATGCACATAATTATATTGCTTATATTTTACCATTTCTGTGAGGATTTAACTATTTTAGTGGGCATATATTTTTAGTAAATTGTCTCCATTTTTCAATGCATAATAAATAAATACAAGTTTTATTAGCATCATTATTATCTTCATAATCATCAATGTTATTTTGAAAATCCCCAAGAAGAATTTAAAGGTCTTTCCTGAACCTCTCAGTTTCTGGCAAAAAGAAAACAGAAAAAGTAGCTATTTTACCAAGTAGAATCATAGATAACAAGCTTGTTGCAAAGGCTTAGGATTGTGATTCTCAAAGAAAAAAAATGCCACATTTAAAGGTTTGGATAAAAAAAATATTTAGCAAATGGTCAGTTCTATCACAGATGCAAAATTTTAAGGATTACTAAAAACAAACTCAATGAAAAAACTCTTAGAGTGAACTAGCAATTTGTTTCAAGAAACCTTGTTAATACTCATATACATAGTGTGTACATAGTAAGTTAAAAGATAGCAGAAAGATCTCTCTATATTCAAATACATCAAGATGAGCCCCAAAAACGTCGACATAAACCCCAGACCCTTATTAATCTCCATGTGATAAAAAGTGAATCTCCATATAAAGAATGACCTGTAAGAGAAGAACCCAGCCAGCCTCTGTCCAGCCTCAAATCTACAGTCTAGGTCACCTATGCCAATACATGGGAAGAAGCAGTCCCTCACTATATGAGGGACATAATGAGCTATTAATATCTTATTCTACACATTAACAGTTCCAAAGTGGTAAGGGACAGAACAATCTGGTAGTGTTCCATGGTGGGAATCAGTAGGATGAGCAATGACCAGCTCAGAGGTACAGTCATTTCATAGATGGAACAGTAACAATTCCTGGATGACACAAGAACCCTACTGAAAACAAAACTGTCTGAAGGAAAAAAAGCAAGAGATTTTTTTTTATCAATTACTTTATAGGAAATTAAAAGACTCAAAGTTAATTACCTAAGGCAATAACTTTAAAATGTTTTCCAACTGCCTTCTGTACTCAAATTTAAGCATCTGTAAACTTCTTTCAAACCTTCCTTTACTATTATTTTCTTTCTATATCCTCCTAAATTTCATGAGTTTTTTATTCTCTCACTAGTCCTTTTCTGACAATGAATGACTGACATAGGAAATCAATGCTTAGTATTGAATGACTCTGTTAATAGACAGAATAGAACCTAAAACACCCTTTCCTAAAATGGCCTCAGGTAGTCTAAAAATAGAATGTTTAGGGATTGATGCTGCTCAGAAGCCTGATCTTACAAAATTCTTATAAATATGATCTAACATCAAAGTAAATTTTTTCCTGGCAAAAAAAGATAATTTGCTAAAAGTTTGTCTTCTAATATACTCATTGCAGTTCTCATAAATAAATAAAGGGAAATTAGAAGTTGACAAGGAGAGTTTTTCTATTTTAAAGATAAGCAGAACCTCAGTAACCTTGAGACCACAAGGATCGTTTCCTATAGGTCCAAAGGGAGGTTTAATCTCCTTCACTTTTAAAATTGTAGTAGGAAAAGTTCAAGTAACCCTACTATCAATATGACTCCCATGTTAACACTTACTTACATAACTTATTGTAATGCTCCTGGAGAAGCTGCTGCTGTTCAAAAGATGACTTCAAATCATACTCATATATATTATGTATGTATTGGTTATTCCCCAAGTCTTCTATCTGATCTAGCTAGACTCTTGCAGTAAATGGACCAAGTATTTCTAATCTTTGAATCTCTAGCTAAGTTCTAGCTGGGAAATCTAAATGGTCAATAAACATTTGAACATAATTAAACCTAAAAGTAGTAACTTATATAAATTTTGTGCATAACTTATTACCTAGAGGCAGATTAATTTTCTTTATCCTGTTTTTATAACTTCTGTGCTATCAGGCTGACATTCAACAATTATGCTGCTCCATCTTCTGCTAATTAGGTGTCCCTCTCATATTTTACAGTCACATAAAATATAGTGCAAAACATTTTATGATTAATTTTCTAGTCATACACAAAAGTTATGCAAAATGGAAAGATTTATATGTTTATTTAAATCTAAGATGGCATATACAAATTTTACTCTTAATAAAAAATAATCAGTATATAGTCAGTAAATACACACTTTAGTTCTACTTTATCTCCTTGTAGCAAAAACAGTATATGTATATATATATCATTTATATGTTATAATTATAAACTTAGTAGATTGTAACAATGAACACTTGTTACTTCACATATTTTGGAGAACAAGGAAAATGTTTCAGTGAGTGTTTGATCACATACAGAAGACTTAACCATCTGCATCTAAATACCTCAGACTAAAGATCTTATTTCTTCAGTGGCTATTGGAAAAAGGATTTCCAAAGTATTCGCAGGTGTAGCAACTAATTACCTTCAGAATATATGATCTCCAAGATAGAAATAGAAGAGATGGACAACAGAGGAAGCACCATCTCTTTTATGATAGATAAAACGACACTGTCACTCCTACCACATTTTATTCACTTGACATAAGTTCCTAAGTACAATTCGGATCCAAAGGAGGGTGAGAGGTTAGTTCTATCTTTCCAAAGTAGGTATATCTAAGAAGTGGTGGACTTATTTGAAACTTTTCAATAAAATCAACAAATGTTCCATAAACATTCCCTATTGGATAATGACTGTAGTGAATAAACATTTGTAACTAAAGGAAACAAAAATTCTTTATCATGATCATTATTTATACTATGAAGGGCACACATTGAAGCATGGCAAAAAGTAGTACAAATACTTCTGAATACTGTAGGAAATGGTCTTAATGTGAGGCAATTTGTGTGTAAATGAATGAAAAAGGGCAATAAAAAGCATTAAGTAGTTGACTTTACAAGTTCAAAATAAAAGCTAATAGAGACTTGAGCAGGATTTAAAAAAGAGCAGTGAATAATTAAAGCAACAACAAATAATTAGAAGATTATAAGATTACAATTTCTATACATTAAAGTCATTAAAAAGTTTATAATTTAGATATATGCATTTTAAGATAATTCAGTGCTATGTGGAAAAATTTTAAGATATCTCAATACAATAATAATGTAATGTTATAAATATGGAGAGAATGAAGTTAAGAAACTAAAGTAGGGACCCGGAGAGATAGCACAGCGGCGTTTGCCTTGCAAGCAGCCGATCCAGGACCAAAGGTGGTTGGTTAGAATCCCGGTGTCCCATATGGTCCCCGTGCCTGCCAGGAGCTATTTCTGAGCAGACAGTCAGGAGTAACCCCTGAGCGTCACCGGGTGTGGCCCAAAAACAAACAAACAAAAAAAAGAAACTAAAGTAAATTCACGCTTAATTCAGCCTGATAGGTGTATGAGTGCTTGTAAATGTAGCTTAAATCTGGCTAATTTTAAAAGGATAATCAATATTCAAACCATAAAATACATAGTACCAACATCAGTGGCATCTTTGGAGTAATTTCACACCAAGATAGTGGAAACAAAATGAATGAACAAATGAACTACCTAAAATATAAAAAAAAAAAAACTCATATAGCAGAATAAATTATTGTTAAAATGGAAAAAACTTACAGAATGGGAGAAAAATGTCATATCATATATACAATGAAAGGCTCATATACAAGATTTATAAATAACCCACAAAATCAAATAATAAAATGTAGGCAACCCTACTAAGGTAGACAAGAGATAAATCGCCTTTCACCAAAGAAAATACAGATAGCCGACAAGCACATGGAAAATTTTTAATTTTCATTTCTTTTTTTTTTTTTTTTTTTTGGTTTTTGGGCCACACCCGGTGGTACTCAGGGGTTACTCCTGGCTATCTGCTCAGGAATAGCTCCTGGCAGGCACGGGAACCATATGGGACGCAGGATTTGAACCAACCACCTTTGGTCCTGGGATGGCTGCTTGCAAGGCAAACGCCACTGTGCTATCTCTCTGGCCCCTCTTTTTTTTTTTTTTTTTTTAATTTTGATCAAAGTGGATTACAAATCTTTCACAGTAATATTTTAGGTACATAGTGATAGTGAATCAGGGGCGTTCCCACTGCCAATATTGTCCTCCCTCCACCCCTGTTCTCAGGATGCACCCCAAATCCCCCTCTTTCACCCCTCCTCCAAGCTGTTAGTATAGAAGGTTCGCTCTGTGTCTACTATGTTGTAAATTGGGTATCGATTCTGTTGTTGGCTTTGGATTTGGTGCATAATTTTAATCCTTTTTTTTATTTCTACTTAATTTCATATGACTGTTTGGTCTCGTTACTCTCCATTATTTCCCCCTCCATTAGTGGGGCGAAACAAGATGGTTCAAGTTGTGTGGTTCTGTTTGAAGGAAAGAGAAAAGAAAATAATAGTAATAAAAAATAATAAAATAAAATGGGGCAAAAATCAAACACACACACAAAAAAAAAAAAATGAAAGTAGTCCTAGAGGCTATATCCATTAGTTTAAGAACAAGGAGGGAAAAGGAAGAAAAACCTAATAACAATACAAGTTCTTATGAGGAAAATGTAAAACAAAATTGCAATAAGATATCACTTTGCACAGGTAAGAATAGCCTATACCAAAGATTCCCAAACTTCTTTGGTCTACAACTCTCATTTCAGTATAAAAAATGTCCCCACACTTGGAGACATTTGCTCTTTTTAAATAAATAAACTGAAACCCCTCTCCATCAATTGTACCAAGGAACCCCTGGATTGTATCATTGTAAAGTCCTCATCTGGTGTGTGAATATTCTTCACTTAGGAAACACAGATATTATAAAGAAACCTAAAATGAATGTTGGCCAATCTGTGGAGAAAAGGAATCCTTGCACACTCATGTTGGGAATGTAAACAGAAAAGCTTCCACAGAAAATCATACAGTGTGGATACCTCTCTAAACATTAACATGGGTCTATTATATAATCCATGAATTCTTCCACAAAACTTCTATCTTAACAACAGCAACAATAACAACAACAAAACAACATCACAAGCAGCATCATATCCTCAGGTCCTTGCTTTTCTGACTAGTTCCAGTTGGGAGGAGCCCTGTGATTCCTAAATACCCTCTGGAAGATACTAATCTTCAAACAAAGATAAAATCTTTCCATTTGTGACAACCTGAATAAAAGTGGGTCATGCTAACTAAAATAAGTCAGAGGGAGAGAGGCAAATTCCAACATTTTTACTCAGATATATAATAGAAAGAATCAAAACAAGGAAAAATGAGCCAAATAAAAAAATTATTGGATTCTCATTAAAAAAAAATTTGAACCATCTTGTTCTGCCTCTCAAATTGAGGGGGAAATAATGGAGGGCACCAAGACAAAACAGTCATATGAACATTGAGTAGAAATAAAAAATGATCAGACTTGAACACCAAATCCAAAGACAACTACAACAGAAATGATACCCTATCTACAACAGACTAGACACAGAAGGGACCACTTGTACTAGCAGCCTGGGAGGCAAAGGAGGGGCAATATGGGATGCAGGCTGGGAACAGGGGTGGAGGGAGGACAACAGTGGTGGTGGGAATGCCCCTGATTCAATGTCACTGTGTACCTGAAATACTACTGTGAATGATTTGTAAACCACTTTGTTCAAAATAAAAATTATTAATATAAAAAAATCCTGAGATTACCAACTGGGGAAAATATGAATTTGAAAAAGGTGTAGGGGCTTGAACATACCATAGTGAATGGATATTACTACTTTGGTACTATACATGTGAATAAGTGTGGAACTATAGCCCTAGACCTTTTACAATTTTAAAATATTTTTGAAAGAAAGTGTAGTCAACAATATTCATTGAATAACCGAGTGTGAGTTATGAGAACAAATGATAATTTTAAACACAGAATAGAAAATTGATTATATCATTTCCAGATAAAGAGGAGCAATTGCACCTATCAGGTTTATGGAAGAAAGTCAAGTATTTTTGTAAAATATGTTAAATATGAAATGCACAAAAGAAATATTATTAGTGAAGAGATACTAGAGGAAGATGTAGACCCAACTGTCCAAAAATATTATTGTCTAATAAAAAGATTCCTTATTCCTTCTTCCAGTCTAGCAAGAATCAACAGCAAGTTCTACACACTATAGTTGCTCAAAGAACTAATCTTTGGAGGCTCTCTGAAGACAAATATTTCCTCTGATAGGAAATCTTTGCAAAGAGCTTATAAGTACTATATTCTAACTTCAAGGCTTCATAAACAAATGACATTTTCTGCTCACATTTTACTAGAAAAAATATGCATCTGGCTAATGACATTGGGGAGGTGAATTCAAATAAATGCATTGTACCACATATTTAAGACAAGTGAATATGTACACATGATCCAAGCATCCCCTACAACATAATAAACACAGTAGGAACAAATATAGTGTTCCTCTTTGCACTTATTTCATGATATGTAGTGTTGTAAAATCTAGCAGCACTTGGATATATAGGAGTGGTGTTCCAAATGAATCAGTATAATGGCTTCACCTATTTGTATATCCACAAAATAAAAATAACTGAAAGCCACTGTGAGGACAAATGAGAACAACAAAGGAAAACAGATTGAACCAGGAGATCAAAAGAGAAAGACCAGTAAGGTAAAGTTGCTGGATGACAAGAACTGATATGCAAATACGGAAGAGAAGGAAACTAAGGAAAGAAACAGAGATACCAGAAGCCTTTGAACAGTATGGTTTATAAAACATATGGATTTTTATTCGATGAAACAAGAATTACAAGACTCGGGTGAATTTTAGAGGATGATGACTTTAAAATTAAGTGGAAAAACACCTCCATGTTTTAAGTACTTAGGACTGATGGCATAATAAGTATTTGGATAATTTAAGAGTCTTACCATCTTCATTTTTCCCTGGCCTTACCTTCACTAAAGCTAAATTATCAGCCTGTAATTAAGTATGTGATTAGACGGGACCGGCCTCAAGGTTTTTATCAGGCCTTGTTCCATTTAGGGACTAGGTAGATTTCTATAATTTCTTATAAATGTTGTTGTGAACATTATCAGACGATATCACTTTAGCAAGCAGTAATGCTGTTATCTGCATGAAAATAATGCATGTCAATGTACATTACCTTAAAAAATACCACAGAAGTACATTTTTATATGTCTAATTTAAAAAAGTTATTCTTATATACCAGACCATATATTGTGTTAAACTGATACCTGAAGAATTTTAGCTGTTGTATATATTAACATTTAAACACATATTATGGCATTTTGTATTTCAGATGCTAGAGATTAACAGACAAAACAATTTGTTTTGAGCCCATGTTCCTCAGATTCTATAATATTACTTGAAACTTTCACATGATTAAAGTTTATTAAAACTGTTCTCTTTAACTGCTATTTAAATTTTTTTACACTACATATAAAGATATGGTTTTAACTTGCAGTCAACCTAAAATATCTAGAAAAGTCCTGTGAATTTTCTAGCAAATACCCAGACAATAAAATTAGTTCAAGTTAAAATGAAATACTAAATTTGCTCTTAAACCTAAAGAAAATAGAAAAACAGAGCTGAAAGTTTGTTCTATCATTACTATATGATCTTTGATAATTGCTTTCTCAATAAAAATTGTGTCGTAGGAAGATATCTTTAATACAAATGTAATGCTCAACATTAAAATTAGTCAACACTCGTACACATATAAAAATTAAAGAACAGTCGCATTTACACTCAACACATTTTTATAAGCAGCACAGCCCATGAAAGCCACTTTCTTCTTAAACTGATAAAAAAGCAATATTTTTAAGTGTTAGGAAAAAATTTGACTCATTTTCTTTGACACAGAAACTCAGCTTTTTTTTTTTTCATTTTAAAAAAATCACTTCTAAAAGTATTATTTGACCTTAATTCTGCTCAGTTTTTGAGTAGATGCTCAACTTATAATCATTTTCCTTACAATTGCACTGATTTTTTAAGACTAAGTTTTGGGAGTCTGCAGATTTTCATCTGTAGAGTCTCGAGACATATGATTTTCTTTTTCACTGAATTTTGGAAAATAACAAATATCATTTTAATGTGAAGACAAAATGAGCAAGTACAGTTTTACTAAAAGAAAAAGACTAGCCTAGTGAACAATATTATTTTTGATTAACATACAACTGTAGAATTACTAGTTTGTTCAAGTCAAAATTTTCTATGGTAAGAGACATTTCCACAGTAATGCACACTTAGAGTGGGTAGAGGGGCAGAACCCTGATACGAAGCAATGTAAAGTAACAAAGTGATTTTACACACATTTTCCTCAGCCTCAGGAAAGCTCTGCTGCTTATAAATGGGGTTCTAATTGCTATCCATTCACTTGGGCATCCTGACTCTCACCTATTACTGATTTTATGGTACTTTGAGCTCATGTTCTCACTTCATCATAGCTAATCTCCTCTGCCTTTCAAGGAGCTGACAGTGCATGAGGGGAGCATTTTCACTTTACAATGTATTTACATGGCTTTTTATCAATCATTCTGATCTGAGAAGGTTACCCTAGAAAGACAGCACTGTTCATCTTGCAATTTCAGTCCCCACATGAAGAATTTACCAAGAAAGTCTTCATATATACACAAGTGCATATTGATACAAACACTAAGTGTATTCATGAAATGGAGGATATATGCACATTTGTATTCATATACTTAAACACCTGTACCTATAACAAAACTATGTATACAAAAATATTTGTAACAAGATACTACAAAGCAGGATTTTGTGGCTCATTTTTAGCTAAACCTAAACAATAGATGATAGATGATAACAATCCCCAACAGCCAATCTGCCTTAGAAATGATAATTTTCTAATCATAACTCCCTTTTACAGTCATATTAGAACTACCTAAGGACTAAAGTTTAGGCTGAAATAATATTTGCTTTGTATGCAGAAACATTAGTTGATCCACAGGATTTCATGTGACCTCTCTTACCCCCACTGCAGTCCCTCTTCTAGTGGAACCTGAGTGCAGAGCCAGGAATAAACCCTGAGCATTGCTGGGTGCTTCCCTGACCCACAATAAAAATAATAATAATAACAACAACAACAGGTAAAGTAGAAGAGTATAGAAAGATGGAAACTAAAGATAGGTTTGTTTTGGACAGAACTGGAAGAGTTTTATATTCTGTTCAGTGGGAAGGGGAGGACTTTTTAATTTTATCCCCCACACTGTGAGGGAACTTCCATATACATCAAAGAGATGTGTAGTGCTTGGTTTGGCAATGTGGTGGAGGCTCTTGGGGAAAAAAGCTGATTGAAGCAATTCATGAAGCCCAAGCAGAGAGGAGCCCACTGGAAATAATGACATCTCCAAGACATCTTATTTATCATGTAAAAGAGCCATAAACTCATACTTTTAAATGACCAAGGAGGCATATTATACATAACAAGGAAATCACAGCAACACAGCAACACAGATTTAGTATTGAGAAGAAGACTTATGCCTGCTGAAGCAATGGCAACGTCTGCCCCACCCCATCAAGAGCACTGAAGTCAGAGATGCATGAGTGGAAAACCTGAAAGAACCCATCAATAGGACAGGTTTGGTTTAAGTATAAGTCTTGCAAAAAAAAAAAAAAAAAAAAAACATTGAGAGACATATTTAAGGGTTTCAGTCAGTTAAGCTTCAATCTTGCTAAGCTTCAATCTTCAAAGAAGAGACAAAGTCAGAAGCAGCAGAGTTGTTCATGAGGACCAATATCAGAACTTAAAGAAGACGTTTACCAGCTTATCTTTCTCATATGCAGTTCAGTCAGAAATAAGCCTAAGCAAAATTTAATGATAAATTTTAATTTGCAAGGAGTTCAAGGTTTCAAAGGTCACTCTGGACTTCACATTCTAATAACTAAAGTAAACTGATTTTTGTGAAGATGGGCTGTTTTATGCAATTAAGGAGACCAGAAGACTGATTTTCAAGATTCCCCAAAAAGTTCAGAACCATTTCCAAATAGGATGGGAGAATTGTCTTAAGATGGTGCTTACCAGTCAATAAGATAAATAATATTTTGTATTCTGATTATATCCTTTGAGTCTTGATTATTCAGCATAAACTTTAGATATATGATTGTCACTCTGTAGGGGGGGAGTACATTTCTGTGCAGTGATAGAATTTTAGAAATTTGCTTAAATCATTTCTCCTCCAAAAAGTTGTATGTAATTAAGTTTAATCTACCCACTAGCTCTCTCTATAGACAAATTACTCTTGTGTTTGTATGCGCATGTTTATGAGTTTCTGAAGCATTACTTCCCACAGAATACACATGCATACTTATTTTATTCAAAAGTAGACAAATATAATTAATCACAAGTAAAATATAAGTTTGTTGAAAGATCAGAGCATTTTCCTATCAAAATTTGGTTCTCAATTCTTAATAAGTGGTGACTAACTTATTATAAAAATTTTCTGTAGAGTGGTTTGCAAAAATTATTTAAACAGAATCTTTCGATCAATATTTGATATTGTGCATTCTGAGTTCAATTTTTTTCACCATTGTTTATCATTCTGAATTCTCCCCAATCTCACTCATACATTACATTATCATTCATTGGAACAAACTTACAAATATTTTAAACTGTGGTAATTTCAGAATGTAAAAAGTCTCATTAAATTTTATTTATTGGGGTGTGGGTGATACCCAATGGAGCTAATTTGACTATTCCTAGCTTTGTACTCAGAAGTGGTCCCAAGAGAAACTTGGACAACTAAATATGTTGCCAGGGATCAAACTAGGGTTGGTCGTGTGCGAGGTACGCTCTTTAATTTATGTACTATATCTCTTGCCTCAAGATTTTAACACATCATTAAAGATATAAATTTTAATTAAAGTAGTATATATCGAAATAATAAATAGGTAAGTAGTAGATACCCAGACCCTTTTCCAGGAAGTTTAATTACATTAAATGAAGTATATTGTAATATATCACATAACAGTAATATAAAATTATAATTTAAAACTTTTACTTTTCAAAGATCTTGTTCTCTATAAAGAACACATTTTTACAGATTGTTAGTACATAGAGCTGTATTTCTTACCTGGCAAAAATAGTTCTAGTGTATAATTCACATTCAGACATGTTCCTTGTGTTCTATCTCTTATTTCCATTATCTGTTTTATTGTAATAATGCAATTCAACTTACCCCCTGATTTTATATCACTTTAATTAACCTTACAAATTGCTTTATAAAATTTATAATCCTTACAAATTTTCTTCTGCCCATCTCTGTTTATTGAGGTCACCTATCTCCCATTTTCAAATAAAGTGTGAATACAAAATAATAAAAAAATATGTACCAGCAATCAGATAAGAAATTGCCACAGAAGAGATTCCTAACCTAAACAAATAGGTTAATTATTCTTGTCAGAATTGCTTATCATGATGCCACAAAATTTGCTCTAATCTCTTGAGACTTGACTGTAGTATGGAATTGTAATTACACTGACAAAAATTGATATCACTCAAATATTTGTTAAGTATCCCTATATTACATTAAATCTTTTTGAGTTAACAAAAGTATTATTGCTCAGGGCTGGAAAGATATTATATAGGTTAGGTGAATTTATTGCATGCAGCCAACCTGGCACCATGAGTATCCCACACCCCAATATTACAAGGTGTTGGCAGTATTCTTCTAGAACAGCACAAGTACCCACCAAGAGGGCCTAAGAATCCCACTAAAGACCAGTAGCACCACAAACATGTTCCTTTATTGAAGGCCAATTGGCAGAGTATCTTCAAAAGTGATCCACACACCTGTGAGCACCATCTCTGCATTTCTTCTTTGAGGAAATATCTGTTCATTTCTTCTCCCCATTTTTGGAATGGGGTTAGATTTTCTTATTTTTTTCTTTAAATTCTATCTGTGATTGTTTATCTTTTTTGTTTGCTTGTTTGTTTTTTGGGGTCACACCTGGCAGCGTTCAGGGGTTACTCCTGGCTCTACACTCAGAAATCACTCCTACCAGGCTCGGGGGACCACATAGGATGCAATGATTCAAATCACTGTCCTTCCGTATGTAAGGCAAACGCCCTACCTCCATGCTATCTCTCCGGCCCCAATTGTATATCTTAATATTAACCCCTTATCATATGGGTATTGGTGAATAGTTTATCCCATTCTGTGGGTAGTCTTTCATATTCTTGTTACTGTTTTCTTTGAGGTGCAGAAGCTTCTCAGTTTTATGCAGTCCCATTGGATTATCTTTACTTCCATTTGCTTGACCAGCGGTGCTTCATCCTTGAATATGCCTTCAGCTTCAATGTCATTAAGTGTTCTGCTTACATTTTCCTCTGTGTACCTTATGCTTTCAGCTCTGATATCTAAGTCTTTAATCCATTTTTGATTTGACCTTTGTGCATGCAATGAAAGGAGGTCTGAGTTCATTTTTTGCATGTAGCTGAACAGTTTTCCCAACATCACTTGTTTAGAGGCTTTCCTTGCTCCACTTTGTATTTCTTGCTTCATTGTCAATGATTAATTAATTGATCGTAAACCTGTAGGTTCATCTTTGAATATTTAACTCTATTCCATTTATCTGATGGTTTGTCTTTATTCCAGTATTGTGATGTTTAATGACTACTGCTTTATAGTACAGTTTAAATTTGGGGAAAGTAATTTATTCCGTCTTCTTTTTGCCAAGGACTAGTTAGCTGCTTGTGGACATCTATTGTTTCATATAAATTTCAGAATCATCTGATCTACTTCTTTGAAAAATGTCATGGTATTCTCATAGCGTTTGTATCAAAGCTATACGATACTTTGGGAAGTATTTCCATTTTAATGATGTTAATCTACCTGATTCATAAGTAGGGTATATGTTTCCATGTCCTTGTGTCCTCTTTTATTTCTTGAAGCAGTGCTTTGCCATTTTCTTTGTATAGATCTTTCACCTTTTAGTTGAATTGACTCCATGGTACTTGATTTTCTGAGGAACAATTGTGAATGGTATTCTTTTTTTTAACACCTTTTTCTTCTCTTTGTTTATTTGTGCATGGAAAAACCATGGATTTATTGCATGTTAATTTTGTAGCCTGCCACTTTACTATAAAGTCTATTTAAACAATAGTATTTTTATAAGGATAATATCCTTTCAAAAACAGATTTCCACACACCTAAAGCCATTAAATATAAATAGACTATATATAGGTCTGTGAGCCCTTTAATTGCATAAAGTTATTGCTTCTTTTTCTCCATCCCCCAGTGCAGGATTGAATCCAAGGTTCTTACTAATTGATTTTTTTGTCCCCCAATTCACAATACAGATCAGGCAAAGGGCCTGGGTTGAGGTGTATATGGGGTGCATTTACTGTACCTCCTCTTTCTACACAGTCATTGTAAAGAACACAACCTGTGGTAAGAATTGGAAGGCCTTATCTTATCTTTTCTTTTTTTTTATTTTTATATATATATATACATATATATTTTATATATACACATATATATGCACCAGTGCAGCATTTCCATGACCAATATCCCAAGTGTCTAATTACTAATTACTAATTGAGGGAGTGGGGCTTCTTATGACCAGAGGATGTAACCAGGCCTGTTGTTCAATATGAGGGCCCAGAAAGAACATGGTGCTCAGGCCCTGCAGTACCAGAAATTATAAAGGTTCCTCAGCATTGCTTGGGGTCTCTTGGACCATAGCTGGTGGTTCTCAGAAAGCCTCCAGCTTTAAACCCTTGGTGCATGAGATTAAACTGGAGTCAGCTGCATACAAGGCATACACCTTAACCTTTCAACCATCTTTTTGCCCTGAAAATTATTATTTATATGTGATCTACGAAACATTTTCTGTTATATTTGATTACAGCAATAAATTCAACCACCACTGCTCATCCCATAAAAGAAATAGCAGGAAAAAGCAACTCTCTCAGTATTAGGATACACAGCCCACATGGCTACTGCAGAAATATTACACTGCATGCTGGTTTCATTTGTGCACCTTTCTCCCTTCCATCATACTTGACAGCAGAACTTGCATTATAGTTCTTTTTGCTTCTCAGCAGCAAACATAAATGCCATGTTCATAATACATTCCAAAAATGTTTTTGTTAGATGAATGAAGTCACCTCCCACAGATATACTTAGACTTGTGTGTTTTCAGTGGAACATTTACTCTCTATTTTAAATCCGAATCTCTATATAAAACATGTACCTTCCATTAAAATAACTTCAACTAAAAGAAGAATTTCTGCAGTAATTTGAGAGATACTAAATATTCACATAGAGGTGAAAAACAATCCAACAACAGAGGCAAGTATTCCATGATTAAAGTGAAAGTCAGAAGTATTTAAAGGTGACCTCAGGAGAATCATGAGTCTGCAAAGAGGAGAAATTGATCTTTTCTGCACTGAATGTGAAAAATCAAAGGGAACAATAGAGAGTTAGATGATTTGAAACCATGGCAATCCTGAAATAATCATCCAGATAGAAATTCTGCCACAGGAAAAAGGAGGCACAGCATTGATATTTCTGGACCTTCATTAGAGCCTGTGGGACTGATTTGGGACAGATTATGTGTAGCATTTTTGTAATGGAAAAGTATCCGTACATTTTTACTTTCACATAAAGTTCAGTCCTAAAATATGTGAAAACAGTAATGCTGGATAATTGCTGCCATAAAATTGTTTGTTGAGGAAATTACCTACATTCATTCCCAATGGAACATTCTTATTTTCACACCTTAGATCTTTCTTCACTTGACAATTCTTAATCTCAGATCAAGCAATCAAGGGTTACAAATACAAGTCATTCAATATCAATAAAAAGAAGTGATAAGGCAATTTAAAGTTTACCAAAAAAACTTCTTGTTGCTAAATAAGTTTCTTATCATTCGAGTTTCACTACAAAAGATTTGGGGCCGGCGAGGTGGCGCTAGAGGTAAGGTGTGTGCCTTGCAAGCGCTAGGCAAGGAAAGATCATGACTGCGGTTTGATCTCCCGGTGTCCCATATGGTCCCCCAAGCCTGGGGCAATTTCTGAAAGCTTAGCCAGGAGCAACTACCCTTGAGCATCAACTGGGTGTGGCCCGAAAAAGAAAACACTAGGAAAGATTTTATTATATAAAAAGCCAGGTAGGTCAGAGACCCTTCTACCTAACAAAACTTCAATGATACCTACCATAAAAAATCAAATTGCAAGAAAATATTTCCATTTTGAATGATACCCATAGTGCAGGAAATACACTTTTTTCAAAATTTTCTCTTCTCTGCCAAGAAATGTATCATGATGTGAATAGTAAAAATGAATAATGCAAAGCAAAACACAGTACACAATCTGCATGTCAATAACAGTTTGCTTCTGCATAAAAATCAGTTTTGGAAATTAAAAACAAGGGTGTTTAAAATGAAAGCCAATAGATAACATTAACATGGATGGGAGGTCAACTGGATACATAGCCCATGAGTCATGGTGGAGTGTTTAGTCAACTGAGGAGAAATGATAATGGAGTCCAGAGTTTTAGTGGCAACATGCATGGCAAGTGAGTCATGTGACAGCAGGAAAATGTTGTGGTTCACCCCAGGACAAGACATTTTAGAGACATCAGATGCCTGACTAACATTCTGAGTTAACAATTTTAAACATTAGAAATTAAAAAGTTGAAGAGAGATTTGATTAAGAGCAAGACTTTGCTGACTTGTGGTCGCCTTCTTTTTAATTTGGTCAAATATTTTAACAAGGTCATAGTCTTAACAACAGTCTTTTCATGCCTGAGTTAAAAAAGGCTTCAGTCACACAATTTATATTAATTTTAGTACAATAGCCAAGATATATAAGAGCATGAAGTAAAAAGATTGGTGGCTAAAGTCTTTCCTGAATAAAAAAAAAAGAAAATCCTGAATCTTATTTCACAACTAATCCTTTCATTATCCTACACACTTGGAAGATGATAGCAATCCTCGGCTGCTTTTGCCTACATGACCTTTCAAACATGCACCATATTCCATAAAGAAGGGTGCACATCTGCTCTTTAAAGAAATGACTTTAATTGTTTAGTTGCTAATGGGGTATTTTCTCCCATAGAATTTCTACCCATCTGCACACTCTGATTATCACATCCTCTTCAAACCTGGTCTATTTCAACCTTTTTTTCACTAAATGATCATCATTAATCCTACCCATGGTATCTCTAAATGTAGACAATGAGTCTGGAGTAATAACCATGCTCACTTGCTTTCCCATCTTCTCTTGAGAAAGGAAGAGATTAAAGTTTCAAACTTCTCTTATAAATAGATAAACAAATAAACAATAACAATAAACCCTCCAAATTGGTACGTAAGTAGTGAGGCATAGTGGGGAAATGTCTAGTGACAATTTGAAGGAAGAAAGACAAGTTTATTCTTTATAGTAAATTCTAGACTCTAAGGAAAGGATGCTGCTGAACTATGGCCTGGAGTATTAGGAACTTCTTGGCCATTTATGTAAATAAAGCACTGAGGTGAAACCTCTCTTCCTTTTGGAAAAGGAAGTTCACAGGTCAAGACAAAAAAAATACTATTTTAGACTAATTACATCCTTAATTATCCTAGCCTTTAAACATCTCTGTGTATGTATGTATGTATGTATGTATGTATGTATGTATGTATGTATGTGTGTGTGTGTGTTGGGAAATTTTTGAGTCAACAGTTTGCATAAGTCACAAGCAGAAGATGTTTATTAAAAATGAGTTTCATCTATTCACCCAATACCCATCAGACAAGGGGCTAATCTCCAAAATATACAAGGCACTGACAGAACTTTACAAGAAAAAAACATATAATCCCATCAAAAAATGGGGAGAAGAAATGAACAGACACTTTGACAAAGAAGAAATACAAATGGCCAAAAGACACCTGAAAAAATGCTCCACATCACTAATCATCAGGGAGATGCAAATCAAAACAACTATGAGGTACCACCTCACACCCCAGAGATTGGCACACATCACAAAGAATGAGAACAAGCAGTTTTGGCGGGGATGTGGAGAGAAAGGAACTCTTATCCACTACTGTTGGGAATGCTGTCTAGTTAAAGTGGAAAGTGATATGGAGATTCCTCCCAAAACTGGAAATCGAGCTCCCATACGACCCAGCTACACCACTCCTAGAAATATACCCTAGGAACACAAAAATACAATACAAAAATCCCTTCCTTACACCAATATTCATTGCAGCACTATTTACCATAGCAAGACTCTGGAAACAACCAAGATGCCCTTCAACAGACGAATGGCTAAAGAAACTGTGGTACATATACACAATGGAATATTATGCAGCTGTCAGGAGAGATGAAGTCATGAAATTTTCCTATACATGGATGTACACAGAATCTATTATGCTGAGTGAAATAAGTCAGAGAGAGAGAGAAAATCGCAGAATGGTCTCACTCATCTATGGGTTTTAGAGAAAAATGAAAGACATTCTTGCAATAATAACTTTCAGACACAAAAGAGAAAAGAGCTTAAAGTTACAGCTCACCTCATGAAGCTCACCACAAACAGGGATGAGTTTAGTTAGAGAAATAACTATGTTTTGAACTATCTTAATAATGAGAATGTACGAGGGAAATAGAAAGCCTGTCTAGAGTACAGGCGGGGGTTGGGTGGGAAGGAGGGAGATTTGGGACATTGGTGATGGGAATATTGCACTGGTGATGGGTGGTGTTCTTTACATGACTGAAACCCAAACACAATCATGTATATAATAAAGTTGTTTAAATAAAAAAAAATTAAAAAAATGAGTTTCATGGGGGCCAGAGAGATAGCAGGGAGTTAAGGTGTTTGCCTTGTACGCAGAAGAACGGTGGTCCTAGTCCCGGCATCCCCTAGCCTGTCAGGAGCAATTTCTGAGTGTAGAGCCAGGAGTAACCTCTGAGCGTTGCTGGGTTATGACCCAAAAACCAAAAAAAAAAAAAAAATCATGATTTCTTTGGCACATAGCTGCTTTTTAAAAATGTAAACTGGTAGTTTCAGAGAAAAATTCATGCTACTCCTACAATTTTATTTATATCAATACCCATTTAATAACAATAATAAAATAATACAACTACACTTTAAGTATGAAAAAATTAGACCACTTATACCAGGATTTGGGAAATAAATAGAAACTTCTGAAACTGCCAATAAGAAAATATGTTGTTGCAAAATGTTAAAATGTATTCACTGTTAGGAAACAAAGGGAGCAAAATACAATTCGTGGCTGTCACATATCTACTGCACCAATGCAGATGGTGCTCATTGGGTCACCTAAAACTTCTAGGAAATTGACTTCAGATGTATACCTTCAAAAATCTGGACAACTGCTAAATAAATAATTCTCCCTCTCTCCTACCTTCCAAACAGGAGAGTCTGTTTCATTGCAAGGAGATTGTAGCAGAGAGAGCAACAGTTTCCGCTGCAATCCAGCAAAAGTCACCAAGTGATCTGGAAAGATCAATTGAAATAGAATGAGAGGAAGAACTCACTGCAGTACTGAAACAATGAAAATCTGAGTGACTGACTTCTAAAAAGATGGCAATTTACAGAGTGCTTAAATATGTCTTTAACTCATTCCTTGATATTTATGTTGCCCCACTCTCACTTTGATCATAGTTCTCCCACCTGAATTTTGTAGTAAAAACTAATTTTTACTCCAACATTTTGAAGACACATTGTTTACTTTTCTAAGAATGTTTCCTTGTCTTGAAATTTGAAGTTTCAAATTTTATTCAAACATATTAAAGAGTTTTTGTCTAATATCCTTCTATCCAACTTCAGAAATGAATAATCACATTTCTAAGAATGAATTTAAACAATTGAACTCTGACAGAGCTTTCAGATTTTCCATATTTCTTACATTATTATTTAATATGCACCAATAACTTGAAGACACATTTTTCTCGATTGTCTCTGCAACATTTTAATGTTTCATATTTTCTGTGGTTTTCTTAAATCAGCTCTTAAGGTAGAGGCAACTGATAGAGACCACATTCTATTGTTTTAGAGAAATATTTCATTACAAAATAAAAGATAATAAAAGTTCTGAAACTGCAGTTAAAAATACCTGCCAAAAACACATAGTAACAGTTCAAAATTATTACTTGATTGTGTTAATTTTTTAGCCTAAGGAAAAAAAATCATTGATTTTATACTATAATAATATCACCAGGAGGCATTCATTGTGTATTTTATTGCTGTGTATAATTTAGCTAACATAGTGCCTTAGGTGAAATATGAATGGGCCATAATAATTAGTTATATGTAGCTTTGGTAGGTACTGGAATTATGTTGAAAATGATAATTGATATATATTTAAGTGGCAATACTACTGTAAGCATGTCATAAGCAACTTTAAGAAAAACCTGGTTGTGTTTGGTTTAGGAGCACAATGATCATATGACCCTCCACCATATAATTTTTCTTTGCCTGGTTAAAAAAAATCACATCCAAGCTCATGACCTTATGGCACCTCCCCGGGAACAGTGCTGAGCTGCTCTGCAAAACATCCTGAAAGTTCACAAGGAACAAAGCTGTATGAAGTTTTTTTCTATTGACTACATAATCTCTCTATCTTCTTCCTTCCTCTCTTCTTTCATATAAGGGAGGTTTGTGCAACATAGATTTAGACATGGACTTAAAAGACACTAATGAATATGTTGGCTTGTTACTTTAGACAGCTTTTATATACTTTTATAGATATTCCTTAAGCAGGAGTAGAAATTTCTATGAAAATGGGAAGAAGGGTATCTAGGAAGTACTCATTTAGAAACATAGTTAGGTATCTTTTATGAGATACATATATCTCTCCCTACATTTACAGGTCTCACCTTTTAGTTCACTCTTTTATGTGACCTTTTATGTGACTATGACCTTTAGGCTTCTGTTAAAAAGTTACTCGAGGCTACAAAAATATAGATTGCTAGGAAGTGGAATTACTGCAGGAATGGAATTCAACATGAATGACTGTTAAAAAGTTAATGACTGTCTTGGATACTGGCCTGTGCTTTAGCGTATAAGGATGTTTAAAGTCTCAGTGAGGATAGCATAAGTAAGCCCAACCAGACAAGCTAAAAAGAGGTAAGGGGAAAGTAGGCTAATTGAGAGTTCCATTCAGAGGGTCAGAGGTATAGCACAGTGGTAACGCGGCTGACCCAGGACGGACCTGGGTTCGATCCCGAGCATCCCATATGGTCCCCCAAGCCAGGAGCGATTTCTGAGCTCATAGGTAGGCGTAACCCCTGAGCATGATCGGGTGTAAATCAAAAACAAAACAAAACAAAAATAATAATAATAATAATAGTTTCATTCATATTTTTACCTAGAGCAAGCCCTAAAAAATGCCAACTTGTACAATATCTAGAAAGGAAAAGTTTAATATGACAAAGAAGAGGTTGCATGAACAAAATTAAGTGTGAAAATATTGTGTCCCATTTTCCAGCATTTAATTCAATCATATCACGTTTGTAACCATCAACCTGTACACAATGTTCATTCCTCTAGTAATATCCCATAATTTTCTTTATAAAAATGTTATTATCCATCAGATATTATAATAATAATAAAAATTAATAATATTTTAATAAAGTAATTATTACTTACGTTGTTAGTACTTGATGCATTTTAGGGGAAGATTATTTTATTACAAGCATATACATGACTACACCATAGAAATATACATATACTCAATACACAAATATATATACATATTAAGTATACCCAAAATTACATACATATAAAATTAAAAAATGTACTTATTACCTATTTAGCATTTGAATTTATAGTGTTTTCTAATCAATTACATTCATCAGTATCCCAGTTTCAGAATATAACAAAAAACTGTTGTGATGAAAAGTCATAGATAGGCATTAAATTGTTAAATATCAAAACCTTGCCAAAGGTAACAAAAATAAGCAGTGTTTCCAATTTGCAGCTATCGTGATCTAGCAGATGTATTTGTAATAGGAATATCAGCCATAGTTGGCTTGATTAAATTACAGAGTAGGTTTTCATTATTTGCAATGTATCTTGTTGGGAACCAAAATTTACAAACATCAGGCTTTAAGAATAACACGTCTTATTTATTTGGGGAGGATAACTTCTTCTCCAAGGTTATCATTCAGTTGAATCTCACTATTTTCAATATGGTAATTTCGATATCACTAGAATTAGAAAAATGAATTATCCTGAAAATAATGTTAGTCTTGTTAGCAATAGGAGTCCATGATCAACATGAAGCTCTGGAATCGAAAATAGGAAGTCAGAAATTGGAAGGGGAGAAGTTATTTATTTGTTTTGGTTTGGGGCCACACCCAGAAATATTCGGAGTTTACTCCTGGCTCTGAACTCAGGAATTACACCTGGCTATGCTCAGGAGACCATATAAAATGCTGGGGATCAAATATGAATCAGCCTCATGCAAGGCAAGCTCCATCCTATTGCTCCATCCTCAGGAAGTTTGAAATGTGAAAGATCTCAGACTCCCATTGACTCTAGGATTTCTTGTATCAATTCTTCACAGGGTCATCTAGTTACTCTGTAACTACCTTCAGATAGGATTTAAATTAGTTGGAATACAATGAATGCTCTTCTTAAATATAAATATTATTTTATGTAGATTATATTCCTTTAGCTATATTTTAATGTATGTCTTTATAGAATCTAAAAAAAGAATACTCTATAATTATAATTAGAGAGTTATATTAGTGAGGTGGGTTTCAGTTTGGTATTAACTTATCTTGGTACCCTAACTAGGTGATCAAAATTTTTAAATAGCATCTAATAGGACAATTCCCACTTTCAGTGACATGGTATTACTTAATGTGCTTCTTATTAGGCCTTGATAAAAGAAAATTATTGAGAGTGATAATTGTTTATATTTATAATTATAATTCAAATAAATGGGTCACAATTCCAAATGAAAGTGAGTCATCAGTCCTCAACAATAACTAATATTCTGACCTACATCAACCTGAAAAAACTCTTAAACTGGATTTCAATGGGTCTCCTCTGTTGTAAGATACCTTCAATACCATAGCTGCTTACTTATAACTCTCCAGGTTCTGGCCTTGTCTTACACATTTTCATTGTCTAGGTTTAAGCCCTTTCATGATTTTTTCTGACAGGAGCTTATTCCATCTAAGAGGTTTGTCTATTTATTCCCATCTCCATGCTAAGAATGTCCTTAACTTTATTCATAGATAGCAGAAAGTAAACTTTACTTTCCCAGTTTTCATGAATAATGTTGCTTTAAAATTTCATTACACTGGCATTACTTTTTAAATATTTAATGTTATCATTGTGTTGACATTGGTATATGCCCATAAATATGAATCTAGGTATCAAGGATCCTGGTCTTAATTTAACTTTTTTTTAACAAGTGAATGATATAATTATTATGCTTTCAGACAAATAAACCCGACCTGGCAAAAGAAAAAGTACATATTAATTAGATCAAAGCCTAATATTGATTTAGATATTCTGTTCCTAACAACCATTATTTTCCCCATTACTTTGTCAGCATCTCGAATGTTTTGTTAGTTTAACTTCCAACACAACAGATTGCTTTGTAGTCAGGGGAAAAAATTACAATGCATTTACTGCCATCTAAATAACCCCTTTGTGGTTTTTAAAAATTGGATTCAAACAGAAGAAAATAATGATGTCTCTCTTCTAATTGGCTTCAGGTGCAACATTTGTTTTAAACTTGAACTTATGTTGAACATAGTAATTGGTTATAAAGAAGAGTGTGGGATTACTATCCTAGTGACTTATTTTTACATCCTTAAAAGAATACTTCATCTTGAATAATGCAGATTCACCCAGAGGAAGTAGTCTGAAGCCAAATTCTTCAAGCTCAAAGAAATCAGACTAGAATGTTTAATCACCAGACTGAATTCTCTGGTCACCATCAGAATTAATCTCTCATTCCCTCCAAAGAAGTGTTTCGTTAAAGTATTCCCCTATAACTGTTAGCAAATTAATAGACTGAGAGTCAACGTGTTTAGAGAAGGGTTGATCTAGATTAAGTCTCTCCCCTGTGCAGATAGGCCGATCTGCTCTTTATCATTTTCTTCTCCAGTAATCTTTGCATCAGGACAGCAGATCATCAAAACTCACTTTTTTTAAACTCAAACCACATGTTCCAGGCACAAGATAGAGCTACTGATTTTCACTTTCTTGCAATAAGCTCTCCTTAACCCATTTCTTTCCAAACAGCAAAAAAATATCAATCCTTCTCATCCTCCCTTAGATAATGCTACCATGGGAAGTGGCATTGTTATTTTACTGATAAATTTACAAAGATGCTCCTCATACACTAAAGGTATCATAAAAATAAATAAATGAGCTCTATGTACATCAATAAATACCTTAAAGGTTCTTAAAACAACATTAGGTGAATATATTATATTGTATTAATAAAAAATATTTTCAGAACACTAATTGGCACAGAAACCCCTATACATGTGTAAAGTGGGCGAGTTCAGATTGCTAAGAGTACTAAACAATCATGTTCCTTGGGCATGCTTGTTTTGACATTATGCAAAATGCACATAAAATTTCATGAATTCATTTAGATAGGGTTTTTATTAATCAACGATTCTCTTTACCTCAGCTAAATTTCAGTGAGACTCATAAGGAAATATCTTGTTGCCTCAATGAATTTCTACATAAGGTTAAGTTCTCAATTTGACAAAAAGAACAAGCTAGATCTTTTTTGAAAGTAAATTGGACTATATTGTGTTGGATAGAATTGAGTCATTTAAGTCATTGTATTAAAAAAAACAAGAATTGGGCCGGGCGGTGGCGCTGGAGGTAAGGTGCCTGCCTTGCCTGCGCTAGCCTAGGATGGACCGCGGTTCGATCCCCCGGCATCCCATATGGTCCCCCAAGAAGCCAGGAGCAACTTCTGAGCGCATAGCCAGGAGTAACCCCTGAGCGTCACAGGGTGTGGCCCAAAAACCAAAAAAAAAAAAAAAAAAAAAAAACAAGAATTGTAAACTAATGATTTCAATATAAGATGATATTTCCTTAGGAAGTATAAAATCTTACAATTATGTAGGATCAAAATTTTAAATCTTTGGATCCAAGGAAATAACCTAAAGGGATAGACCACGATGTTGCATGCACAAGGACATCTTCAGAATAACCCTGATGTTCCCAGCATCACTTGGTCCCATCTCACTGGAATTGACCATAGAGCGAGTAATTTTGATAGCAGCCTCTGACTTCTGAATACCTGAAGTGGCACTTAAAAAATAAAATAGTCTTTAAATCTAAAATCCCTAGAAAATAGTAAAAGACCCTTTAAGGTTCTGTTTATTTCTACTAGTTTAATTTATTCATTCTTCTTTATCTTAATCATTAACAATAATAACAATTATGAAATACTTAATGAAATAGTTTGTCCTCTCATATAATAGACAACATATTTAACAAATGCCTTTTGAACAGAAGGTAAATAACTGATGTTTATAGAAGGGATTATTTCCTTATAGTTTGAGAAGTATGAGTGAGGAGTATAGACTTTAGAAAATAAAGCATACTTTTAGGAGAGAGCTGAATTCAGATGGTTTCTGAGATATGGCCCTAAAGGCTGAAAATTTTAGTTGCAAAATAAGTAAAATAGGTTTGATTTCTATAACAGAGGAATGGAAAATAGGCTTTTAAAAAGCAGATTAGAGCCAGAAAGAGATAATTTATTTTGGAATGTTGGAAAATATCATTGTTAGTATAACTGCAATGAGATTACTATTTAAGTGCAGAAATTGTAAGCTTTGTGAGAGATTTTGAAAGATTCGATTTTCTTGTTTCCTAAAAGAAATGGATTCCCAAAAAGTGATTTTTTCAGCATAAGGAAATAGATTTTATAATTGGAAGAGTTGGTCAGGGGATTGCAGCAGCCAGCCTACACATTGCTTTATTTGTCTATGAATTTTCCCCTGGATGTTTTATACACACATCCTACTTCCTCTACATAATTTTTAATTGTTTGAAGGGCAAAGCCTTTAAATTTCCCATGATACTCAGCCCAATAAAATAAGTGCTTGCATATAATAATCATTATGCATGATAATAACATTATTACAATTAACCATAAAATAAACTCCTGCTTAGTACAGCAAAAAAATCAAATTTCAGAGGACATAAATTCTATAACCACTGGTGTTAAAGAGAAAGGATCAATGAAATAGGACATATCTTCAGCTTAAAGTTTTAATTTATTTTTAATGTAGTTTTCTCAAAATATGGAAGAGTCAAATGTCATAAGGTTGTTTGAATAAATAAATTTGAATCGATGGGCAAATTAAGCTTATTTGGGGAAAATTATATCTACCTTACTAAATTACCTAATAACCTTATGAAGAAGATTATCAATTCAGAAACTGATTTTTTCAAATTATAGAAAAATAGATAAGTATGCAAAATTTACTAGTTTTTACTTAGCACTATTTATTATAAGTTTCATTTCTTCTGATTTTCTATTGATCTATATGTAGATATATATATATTGACCTATATCTATATGTCATTGTTATTATGGATATGGGATGTTGTCCTATTCAATCCAGTCTTTTCTTTTTTCTTTGTTTTTTGGGGGGAGTCACACCCTATGACGCTCAGGGTTACTCCTGGCTATGTGCTCAGAAATCGCTCCTGGCTTGAGGGAACATATGGGATGCCGGAAATAGAGCCGAGGTTTGTCCTGGATGGGCCTCGTGCGAGATAAATGCCCTACTGCTGCGCTAGCGCTCCACCCCCTCTTTTTTTTTTTTAATCCAGTCTTTTCAACTTTAAATTTTTGTTTGTTTTTTGGGGCAACACCCAGTGATGCACAGGGATTACTCCTGGCTATGCACTCATGAATCGCTCCTAGCTTGGGGGACCATATGGGACATCGGGAATCCAACCACAGTTCATCGGAGGCTACCACCAACAAGGCAGATGCCTTACTGCTTGCACCACCACTCTGGTCCCCAACTTTAATTTTTTTAAATGTTTCTTTGCTCCAATAGAAAATCCCTAATCAGATAAGAAGTTAGTGTTAAACATATTAAATGTAATACATCCACACAATAAAATACTATGTAGCTGTTAGAAAAAAATGAAGTCACAAAATTTGCCTATACAAGGATGAATATGTAGACTATTATGTTGAGTGAAATAAGTCAGAAGGAGAGAGATAAACCACAATAGTCTCATTCATATCATATGTGGTATTTAAAAAAATAAAAATATAAAAAAATAGAATAATACTCAGAGACAATAGAGATGAGGGCCGGAAGGACCAGCCCACGATATAAAGCTTACTACAAAGAGTGGTAAGTGGATATAGAGAAATAACTACACTAACAACTACTATGACATAGGTAGAGAGAGAAATGCAATGCCTGTCTCAAAGACACTCCAAGTTGCACTGGTGAAAGAGGGTGTGGATTTTATGGCTGAAACCCAATTACAAAAATGTTTGTAACCATGGTGCTTAAATAAATTATTAAAAATAAATATATTAAATATTCTTTTTTAAATATATATATATCTTAAAAGCTTTTAATAACATTATTTTTTGTTTTATGGACTAACTCCTGGCTCGAACTCAAAGATTAAACCTGGCAGGTTCAAGGGACCAAATGTGATACTGAGGTTTAAACCCAGGTCAGTTGCATGTAAGAAAAATTTTCTGCCTACTATTCTATCTCTTTTATCCCAATCTTAGGTTCATTTTTAGGGAGGGGGATACCAGAGTGCAGAACACAGTAGCCAGTTCTATTGTTTACTTTCTAGATGTGGTTGTTTCTATTGTTTTGTTGAAAATAACACCTTTTCATTCTCAGCAGGTATTTTGAGGATTATCACTTGTATATAGAATATTTTTATAGGTATATGTAGTAAATGTTCAATAAATGGTAACCTCCCGAGTTTCAATGTTATGCAATAGAATACAATATTATCTGGATCCTCGTAAATTTCCTAGTTTCACTACAGATTGCTTATTTTTTCTTCTTAGTCTTAATTTTTAACAACTTCAAGTCATTCTATTTCTGGGTCTAGGCACTTATCTTACATCAGGTGTTTTGTTGATAGTTTGTTCTGTTTAAATACTTCTTTCATTGACTTTTCAGCTGTCTGGGTGCTTCTTATAAACTCAATTAAAACTCAATTTTAAAGACTTTGCTTTCAAGAAAGCAGGGTTCTTTCACCAGAACTATATGGTACCATAAGCACTAACAAAAATTGTTAGCTGCTGGGTGTGACCAAAACATGAAAAATAAATACAATTCGGTTTAAGCTCAATCTCTTCCCCAAAATATAGTATATTCCTTCTATCTCCACTAAATATTATACCTCTTGTTTTTTTATTAGGCCATTTATTTATTTAACTGTACTTGCTGCTATACTGATTAGTTTTTATTTACATCATTGTTCACTGTTTTCCTTTCCAGGACAGTGATTATGCCTGGATATTTGGTGTCATCACAACATTTTTTACATTGTCTGTCATGTGAGTGTTCTTGATACCTATTTATTGTACAGCTAAATGTATGAGAGTCAATATTACCACTTAGTAATCTTAAACTATTTTCTCCTAGTTACTTCTCAGATTTGCTACAAGTAGTCCTTAGTGTATTATGTCATCTTCACTTCTTCCTCTATACTCTATCTACTACCTTAAAACAAACCCTCTTCTCTCCAAGAGTCTCAATTCAGTAATGTGTTTGTTGATTTCTGTGATGCCCTCACATTACTTTTGCATAGGTGTATAAGGGAAATGGAGAAAATTCTACTTATGGGTAAACTACTCATGTTTCTACTTATGGGTTTAAACTCAATTTTAGTCTCATTCTACATTAATCTCCATCATTATGTTTCCTTGTTGTGTTTTCCCACCTATCTAAAATTCTTCACTTATTTTACATATAAATGCTTATAAATTGCAAGACAGAAATGGAGTTTTCATCTCTTCTTTCCTGTTTTTGGTGAGAGGGCATTTTTACTGAGGTACCTGGGTTTGTAATATGATTAAATAAGCATACATCCTTCCAATACCTCACCTGTCACTAGAATGTCTGTTTTCCTTCACCAGTATCCAAAGGGGACCCTCTCAGCCACTTTTTCTCCAATAATAACTCAGTTCTATAGACAAAATCTCCAGTTCCAATGACATTTATCATTTGCTGTTTCCTTATTATGCTTCTTTATGTTCCACACATAAAATTTTAGTGTGCAGGTGGTTGACACCTATGTACATATAAAGTTAAACTCCTAAATGTTCACAAAATTATAAATTAATGATAAGTTAATTTTTAAAAAAACTGTATAGCTTTCATTTTTATTGATATATAAATTTTTAAATGATAATATTAATAATTCTATGATAATGCATTTTTAAATTTAATGAAATAGATAAATCTTACAAATATACAATTTAGTAAGTGTGAGGAGAATTAAGAAAAATTTTCAGGGAAAGTATAAATAGGCCTATAAAGTATAAATGTGCATTTTAACCTAAAAAAGGAAATAATTGCTTTATGTTAAAAATATTATACTATAGATAATGCTGATGACCAGCATTAATAAGTAAAAGAAAATAATAAAAATTTCTAAAGATGTAAAATATTCACCTGAGTCAACATATAATATTCAATATGCATTAAACATTAATTATCAAAGTATAAATCCCTTAGCAAGTGAAGAATAAAGAGACCTTTCTTAATCAAGTAGGGGGCAACCATAAATAACATGAGTGAATGCCATACTCAGTTCAACATGCTGAGAAGTCTTATCTTTTAAAAAGCTTTTTATTGCTTTTAAAAGCTGTTTTTAAAGTTAATATGTTCCCTTAGCTATTACCTATCTATAAAATTTATTTAGGAAAAAAGTCCATAAGATTCACAGTAGATCTATCAAGTGAGAGGGAAACCATGAGCCATATTTAGTTCATTCATATAATACATTAATTTATTTCATGTAACTGAAATACATAGAGCTTCATATGTTAGATTAATAAAGAAGTTTGAATATCAAAATTGTACTATTTCTATTTCTGTTTTTACTTTCCAAAGTTCTCTTTTTGGCTTCTGCATTTGTCTATGACAGGTAGAGAGATAATGTAGGAACATTTTTTATTTTGATCCTTTTTGAATCTCTCCCAGAAGGAGGGGATCCTAACATGGTCATATCCAGAAAAGAACTTGGTAGCATTTAAATAGATATCAGACTTAGCATTCAATAATGTCAAGGTGTGATGCTAACACACAAATGCAAAGTGAAATTTACTTGCGCAGTAGTTACTTCTTGTCTTAACTCTTTCAGGGTTCTACTCCACATAACGGGCAGATTAGCTTAGGTGTTTTCAGTTATTCTCAACACTTGCTTCACCTTAGTTTGTCTCTATTAGATTTTCTCTGCAATCCATAATGACAATGCTTAGTTTATTAACTATTCTGAATAAAAGCATACCTTATTTAGTTTTAAATATAACCATAAGATAAGCATAAGATTTCTGATTCAATATTCATACCAGACAAGCTCCATTGACTCCTTCTTTTCTTGAAAGAGATGTAAACAAAGCTTTGAAAAATCATGGTTACATGGGCCATGCAACAGAAAGCTGGCAATCTTGCGAGGAGAGGGTGGTCATGTTCCAGCCTTGCCAAATCTTGCCAACCGTATCCCTCACCTATAATCACAGTTTGCCTATGGTCCTGTCTCACCATTCCTCTACAATTCTCTTCAGAGACAACAAACTAACCAAACTTCAGGTATTCAGTATTTGGGTTGATATCAGCTAGGCTTTTTTGGTGAGTGAGTTTGTCACCCTTCCCCGACACCTGCCTTTTTCTGGGAGACCTAGCAACTGAGAACATGCCCCACAAAAGCCACACTATCAATAATAGTGCTTTGAATTCCTGGACAACTTCTTTTGTTTGATGCTGTCATCGCTATAGGACCACACCAATTTAGATGCAAATGTGTAGCTAAGGTCACTTAATGTTCGGACAAAAGTAAAATAACAGAATGAACAGATAACAAGAACTTACTGGACCTTCTGATGTTCTCTTAATGACTTCATTTGAAATACACTAATTTTTTAATTAGCTTGTTTTGTACTTTCTTTTTTTTAATTTTTCTCTTCCTTTTTTTCTTATTTTTCTTTCTGTTTTTAAATAGCTTTACTCTCACATATATGAAAATAAAAGGATTTACTAACTCATTAGAGATAAAATAATTTTCACAAATTTTCTTGTCACTGTACTTTTTATTTTCTTTCTTCTCTTCCTTTTTCTTTTTTATTTTTTCTTTCCATTTTTTGTAATACCTTTGCTCTCACTTATCTGGAAACAAATGCATTATGGTCAACTATATTAAGTAAGAGATACATTTTCTTTAAATAAAGTAAAAAGAGAATCCTGACTCAATAAATACTATTTAAATGTCATCAAATCGCTTTATTTTTTGGAGTTCAAACATAGGTCAATACTGAATGCCTAGCTCTCTACGGAACTTGGCTTAAGAGTGCACATTCATATCTTCTTTGTTTACCTGATTCTTCCAGGGACCAAACAAGCCCTAATACTGACTCTATTTTCAAGAGTAATGTCTTTTTTCCAACTTCTGACACAACTCCTTTCTTAACAATGGAAATCATGTCATTTATGACTACATGGTTAAAACTAGAGAACATTAAGTTAAGAAAATAAATGAGAAGAAAGAGAATAAAAACTACATGAATCCACTGCAGGACATCAAAAGTTAAACAATATAAAAAAGAGATTAGAATTGTGGCTGACAGAGGATGTTGGGGCAAAGATTGAGAATGAGGGAATATTGTACAAAGAAATGATATGAAGTTTATTGTTATACATGGCAAATAAATTCTAAATATCTGCTTAAAACAATTTCTATAATTACCAAAATTGTATTATTCACATAAAAATTTTAAAGTTGAATGTTTTGAGATAATAAAAATACATTTTTATTTTTTTAAATAAATGTGTCATGTCTATTTGGAGGCTTTGACATTTGGAAGAGGTTGCATAAAATCTATCACAATGTTGTTGTACTCTTCAAAAAAGTGCTTAAAATTAAATTAGTTACTATAAGACAAAAGCTTGATTTACTCAGAAGGAACTAGCCTGAGAAATAAAGGGGGAATAACGGTACTTTACAGATTATCTACTCTCTCTTTAGAAAGTCCGACTAGTAAAGAAAGGAAGCAGAGAAAATGTCTCAAGGATTATAGTGGAAGAAACAAAAGATCAGCTTGAGGGAATTCTGTGCTCTGAGCTGCATCTGAACTGTGTTAATGATCAATTTAACACCTGCCATTTTAATTAGCACCTACGGATAAACTGAAATTGAGAAAGAGGACTGAAAACAGTCAAATGGCCTGAGAGGAAGCCTGGGTCAGGGGGAAAATAAAGAACCATTGTTTATAGAAATAAGTGATTACCATTTGTTAGTCAGTGGAAGCAGAATTGAAGAGTGTTCATTTATTTAATACTCTACCTTTGTGCTATATAATAATCTGGATGAGACACTAGCTATTTCCTGAATGGTCTCAAGAAAATTGTTGTTAATTAATATAAGCTATTTCTAAAATGTTTCCTAGTACTCTAGAGATTTTAAAGAAACAAAATATGAAAGGGTATATGAAAACACAGGCAATATTTTCAGAAGTTTCATGTCTATTAATGAAATTAATTTCAGCTAATTGATAGCGTGTAAATACAAACAAACATCTGTTACAGGATCCTGGTAGCTAAATGTAATAAAAATCTAATTTAAATGAACAAAATTCCTCAGAGTTAAATAATAGGAGTAGGGAATGTAACCCAGTAATTCAAAGTTACATTATAAATATTCACAGTGTCACAAACTTTGGGAAATTTTATCTCCTACAATAACTTTAACTGTATTTACCTATTATCTGGCTTATGGAGCTGATTGGTCATTGAGATGTTCCAGTTCTCAAGGATCCATGCAATGCTGAAGTACTCTGAGCTAGTACCAACTCAATGCATGCTTGCTGTGTAATGCATACCTTACTGTTGAATGGTGCCTATCTAAGAATATTTATCAATCAGCAATGGTGAAGTCAAACTCAAAAAAGAGCTTCCAAGCAGTAGTATGGTTCTTGGGTTTTCTTAGACTTTACAAATTGAATTCAGACCTTAAGTAGCATCGGGTGTCCTGTCAAGTGGTATGTAAAAGATAGATGTGTGTTGATAAAATTAGGAAAAAAGACTATCAGAAAGCAGTAAAAAAAAAAAAAAAAAAAAAAAAAAAACCACCTTTCTGCTTGTGCTGTTTTTCATGTATATTTCCATGAAAATAAAAAGATGTAATGTAAGAGATATTCCAATGTGAAAATGAGAAAAGTATGAAGTATGAACATCCACCAATAGAAGGAGCCCTAAGAATGCTCAGTCAACTTTCAGACTCAGGCCATTTTCTAATTCAGAGCCTGTAGAAACATGACCAGAAAAATATCAATTGCCAAATATATAGGATTTTATATATCTAGATAAATTACTAATGCAATTATTTTTAAAGCACAGTAAATGAACAGAAAGCAATTAAAAATCAAGACTGCTCTCACTTATCCTACTGCTTGTAGAAAAATATTTTGAACATGTGATTAGATATGAGTTATACATGGAATGATTTGTTTCCATTTTAATTCTGTTTTAGAATTGCATTTTATTTTACTGTTCTGTCTGGAAATACATAGTATGATGAACATATCCTGGAATATTTAGATGATAGTAATATTTTTAAAAGTTCAGTAAAGACTATAAAGAGTTGTTCTTTATAAATTACACTGAGCTTTTCATTTACAACTTGTTCCAGTTTATTTTTGTTTTCATTTGCTTACTTGTTTTATAGTCAAAATAAAGCAGATCATGAAAGAAAAATGAATAGCACTAAGCAGTATAAAAAAGTATCTTACATGATGATCTATAGAAAAAGCAAGAATAAGATTAAATGCTGGTCTCCTAACCAAAGTAAAATAAAAACATTTCTAAAATACCCTCATTAATTATAAAGAATACTAATCAACTTGGAAGTTGTGCCAACGTCTTCATTTTGGTCCCTTTAAATATGCAAAGTATGTTGAATAATGTTACTAGACAGAACATAATCACATTAAATTTTAAGTCTTGGAAGAGTCATCAAAGAAGATTCAATATCACCTCTGCTTCTGATACCTATGAGAGCTTCCATAATTGCCAGAATTTTCCCTATAGATGTGATAGTGAAATTATTAAATATTTGGATATTTTAAAAGCTCATCTCAGCTTACTGTATCTAAAATGATTCCCTGTTTCCTTTGGCTCAGATCCAGAGACATAGCAAGTGAGGAGAACAATAAATAGATCAACTTGTTGAATTTCATGTAATATGGTTTTGGTCTCCCTTCATTTTTAAAAGACTCTTTATGTAAAGAAGAAGGAAGTTAATACAGAAGCAGACAAAGTACAGATTAGTACAATTTTATACAATGCTGCTAAAAATGGAAAATAAGTAATGTATACATACATAAATATATTATGTTAGAATATAAAAAAATAAGTAACTTTCAGTAGATCTTCTAAATCTTTTCTTGTCCTTTGATTTATTTCAGCCTGGAAATTTCTTACTGCTTTTTTGTGGGGTTTTTTTCCCCTTTTTTTGGTTTTTGGTTTTTGGGCTACAACCAGTATTATTCCTGGCTATGTGCGCAGAAACTGCTCCTGGCTAGGGGGACCATATAGGATGCTGGGGATCAAACCAGGTTCGTCCTGAATCTGCCATATGAAAGGCAAATGTTCTATCGCTGTGCTATAGCTCTGGCCCCAATTTCTTGCTTTTGACAAATAAAAATTGTGGAAATGAGAAATTTGTTTACTTGAATACATCACTTTCATTTCTGAAAGAAATTTTTTCACTTTCTCTTACCTTTTTTGTGATGACCATGAATAGCACGTAGTTGGATGTGATGCTCACATACTTTGTGGGGATTGAACACCTCATACTAGTTGAGTTGTTACTACACTCAGCTGTGACTTGCATGAATACGCCTAATGCACACTGAAGAGCTTTGTACATTTTGTTGTTTCTCTGGAAATCATTACTGGCAGTGCTGCTAGGACTGCAGTTCCATCTGTGGGCGATGCAGGGGACCCAATCAACAGTTTCATGCCAGCAAGACAGGCGTTTCAGTATGAGTCACATCTCCAGGCTCCCTGGAATAGATTTTACTTTTAAAAAAATTATTGTGTAAAATAATAATAATAATTATATATTATAAAGACTTATACAACATATGTTTCTACTTAGGACAAAAATGCAGCTAGTTTTTACTGAAACATGAACAGAAACAAATTAAAATGAACTACAGAGACCTGCCCTGGCCTTACATGAATGTGCTCTGTAAATATAAATATCACAGCTCATCTATCAAAAAACAGATGGGTTACATATTTTAGTGACTCCCAGAAATTTTAAAATATCAAAACATTTTAAAACTTTTAGTTCATCTAAAATGTTAGCAAGAAAATATTCTATAATTTATTTTATATAATTTTAAAGTATATGTAAAGATTACTTTTTGTTGCAGTATGGTTTTTGCAACAAACATTGCATGATACTAAATGCTATGCTTTCATTTAAAAAATATGAATTTAGGGGCCAGAGAGATAGCAAGGAGGTAGGGCATTTTGCCTTGCATGCAGAAGGACAGTGGTTCGAATTCCGGCATCCTATATGGTCCCCAGAGTCTTCCAGGAGTGATTTCTGAGCGCAGAGCCAGGAGTAATCCTTGAGTTCTGCCAGGTGTGACCCAAAAATCAAAAAGTACCATGGATTTAGTTTTTGCATAATAAATGTAATTCTGGAGGGGGCAGAGCAATAGCACAGTGTTGAGTCATTCATTGCCTTGCAATATCCCACCTGGATTTGCTCCCATGTATCCTATATGGTCTCCTGAGCAGAAAAAGAGTAATTCTTGCAGGCAGAACCAGGAGAAACCCCTGAGCATCACCAAGTATGGCCCCCCAAAACGAAACAAACAAAAAAAACATTTATAAATCTGGGACAAAATTACTGAGAAATTTGCAATATAATTAAATTGTTCTTTATGAATTTTATAGGTCTATCTGAAGCACATAATATCATAGAAAAATAAAATATGTACTTGAAAGTAAAAATTGAATCATCTCATCAAATACATATAATAAAGTTATTAAAGTATTTTCATATATACTTTTGTATATAGAAATATGTTTTAGAACATTATATAAAACTGTATTTGAATTATGTAATTTATATACTTCTAAATTTATATACTTTATAATTTAATGTCTTGGAATATATATTTTACAAAATATACTAATTATATTATGTATAAGTTATCTATTAAGCATATTATATATAAATATGTTTAGTACACATATATAATTTAAATAACCAAAAGAGTGACATAAACAAAATACAAAATAACTGGTGAAGAAAGCAGAATAAATTAAAATAGACTAGGTTGTCAGGTTGATTAAAAATAATCTTCAAATCTTTTAGAACTGGTTATATATCTGCAAATAAAAGTGATTACATATCTAAGAAATAAATAAAAGGGAAAATGAAACATATTAAAGAACTAGTATTGGGGCCAGAGAGATAGCATGGAGGTAAGGCGTTTGCCTTGCATTCAGAAGAACGGAAGTTCGAATCCCAGCATCCCATATGGTCCCCCGAGCTGCCATGAGCAATTTCTGAGCATAGAGCCAGGAGTAACCCCTGAGCACTGCCGGGTGTGACCCAAAAATCAAAATAATAATAATAATATTTAATAAATAAATAAATAATTTTTAAAAAGGAACTAGTATTACAAATACAGGGGAAAATACATGAGTTTTAGGGTAGTACAGATAAGCCTGAAACTACAGCTTGCTACTAATGTATGAGAAATGTTTGTGAGTCAGGAGTAAAGGCTCAGCAGTTGTATCCAACTGATTGGAAGCACATCTGACCAAAGGACTGACAAAATCCTGGCTAAGATTTGGGAGTATCTATTGAATATATATTCAATAGATGAGAGAAGACTCTAAGCAAACAGGATTTTACACATAAAAAAGAATTAGCTTATTAATTCATGTGGAATTCTACATGTAAATACATTAAAATATATACATTTAAAAGTTCATTTTGAAGCCAGGAGACATTACAGAAGTTAAGGCACTTTTCTTACATAAGGCTAATTCTGGTTTGATCCCTATGGTACCTTGAAAACCCCACAGGTTACTTCTTTTTTTTTTTTTTTTTTTTTTTTTTTGGTTTTTGGGCCACACCCTGTGACGCTCAGGGGTTACTCCTGGCTATGCGCTCAGAAATTGCCCCTGGCTTAGGGAGACCATATGGGACGCCGGGGGATCGAACCATGGTCCGTCCTACGCTAGCGCTTGTAAGGCAGACACCTTACCTCTAGCACCACCTTCCCGGCCCCCACAGGTTACTTCTTAGCACAGAAACAGGGTTAGTTCCTCAGCACTACTGTGCTTCACCAACCGCCCCACCAAAATCAGTGTTTTAACAAAAGGATAAAAGTTTCTGCAAATTTAGTAAGAGCATATTTTAAATTCAAACAGAATGAAAGGAAAGAAAAATCTGGATTTATTTTAATGTATTAACCCATCAGAGACTCTCTTATTCATAGAGGGTTCAAAGTAAATTCTTTGGAAACTAAACTCTTTAAGCATGTCAATTTTGTTTCCTGTATGAGCTGGTCCTTTAAAATCATCTTTCCACATCAGCACCATCTGAAGAACACTGACTTTTTTTCTCAGCAACCACAGAATAATCTTTCAGAGGAGTTGTCATCTCTAACTGACTCATTCAATCATTACTTGCTTTCTGCCAGCACCTGAAAAGCAGAACAACTTTCCTTATGAGCATCTTCCCTGCTTAACTGCCAATTTCCTAAGAGTTCCTCCAAAACGATATGCTAGATTGATTTGTATTCTGAGCAATACTTCTATGATAGCTTGGAGGTTTCATTAATCTGTCTCTTACTCATGTCCCAAGGCATTCATCAGCAAAGTAGTCGCACTGCATTAATAAATAAATCTCACTGAGGCTGGAGAGATAGTAGTACAGCAGGTAGGATCCTTGCTTTACACAAGGTCAACCCAGGTTCGAACCCCAGCATCCAATATGGTCTCTTGAGTCCATGAGTGTAGAGTCAGGAGTAACCATTAAATATTGTCAACTGCGGCCTCAAAACAAACTAACAAACAAATCTTCTCTGGTGTCTAAATCATTTCCAAGAGAAGACCGAGATCTATGGTAGGAAGTTTGAAGACCTGTGGCAGCAGAAACAACTTACACTTTATAATGGTAAACATATAAGCATTGTGCTAGAACATATTTAAGATCTTTGATCTTCTATATTATGCCTTTATTCAGAGGCTAGGACATATTTTTGTTCACCACTGCAGATTCAAATCTTTGTTCTCAAAATTTAACCAAATACATTTTTCCACTAAACCCTCCTGCCCTTCCTAATTTCTCTCTTTAACTTGAACTAATCTTCCTCTTTTTTTTCTTTCCTGTCACATACTAGAAATCAATCTCTACTTTTTATTGATATGTGTTACCTTCTACCTTATATAATAATTAGAAGGTCCAGAGCGATAGTGCAGCGGTAGGTCATTTGCCTTGCATGTGGCCAACCTGGGACAGACCCAGGTTCAATCCCCGGCATCCCATCTGGTGCCCCAAGCTTGCCAAGAGCGATTTCTGAGAGTGCAGAGCCAGGAGTAACACCTGAGCACTGCCATGTGCTCAAACACAAACAACAAAAACAAACAAAAACAATTAGAGTTTGTTCTTTCTACACACAAAGTTTGTTGAAAGAGACGAAGTTGGGAGTTGGAGCTGTATTACGGAGACTAGGGTGCTTGCCTTGCATGTGGCCCACCCATGTTCAGTTCCGTATGATCCCCTGAACCCTGCCAGGAGTAATTTCTGAGTGTAGAGAAAAGTTTAGCCTCGGGTATTGTCAGGTATAACTCTTCCCCACACACACGAGAGAGAGAGAGAGAGAGAGAGAGAGAGAGAGAGAGAGAGAGAGAGAGAGAGAGAGAGAAGAGGAAGAGAGAGAAGTCCTTTTCTTTCAAATCTATTATACAACCATCACAGTGCTAACAATAAGAAGTTAACCAAAATTTGCTGCTTTTTCTGAACTGAACTCCACCATCTTTGAGAAAAATCTTTAGAATTCCTTGGGCATTTGGATGTATCGTCACAACAATGTTCTCTATCTATAAATATGTTTATTATAAATTCCCTCCTCAGAATATAAGACTGTTGTAGTAACTGCATATATTAAAAAGGCAATTGGAAATTTCCTGTTAGTCTTCAGCAAATATTGTGTGTGTGAGTGATTTATCCATGGAAAGACATTGATGAGAAAAAGTTCACTATTCCTTCGTATGCATCAGAAATGCTACTGTGGGAGCTGGAGACAATAGCTAGGTAGGGTGTTTGCCTTTCATGCAGCTGGTCAGGTTTAGATTCCTGGCACCACATAAGGTACCCTGAGCACTGACAGGGGTGATTTCTGATATCTCAGACAGAGATAGATTTAAGCCTAGAGCATCACTCATATGCCTTCCCACCATCAAAAAAAAAAAAAAAAAAAAAAAACAAGAAACAGAAAATCAATGTCTCTTGTGTAGTCTCCCAACACAGCAACAAAATCACTTCTATGTTTTCACAATCTGTTGGGATTCTTAAAATGACAATAATGACCTTTGTGTTAATTAGTTGATAGGAGGGCCTGCTGGGAGTAGAAAAATAAGATTTAATAGGATTTAAGATTATGTCTTCAACCATAATTATGGAAATAACCAATGTTAATATTAAAATCAAATAAATATTCATCTATCACAACACGCTTTTTAATCCCCCTTATTCTGACTTAGATGGTCCCTGGAATAATAGTATAATAAACATAATTAAGACTGTACAAAAATTCAAATACTTTATTGTTTTATTTTTAGATAAAAAATAGGCCCATTTCTTTTAGGGTGGGGGGTCCTCCGATTCAGTATTGAGTAGCTGAAAGGAGCTACTCCCAGAAATATGCAGCCATCAGTAAAAAAGTTCAATGCTTGGTGGTAAGATGTGGCACTAATTGTGTTCTGTGATGATGGGACCACCAGAGCTCTCCAAGGGTGGGGGCACCTTCAGAGATGCATCTAATGGTGCTGGAGGGTGGTATGTGATGCTGAGGACTGAACCCCAACTGTTGTACTCTTTCTCATTACTTAAATGCATACCACCTTAAAGGATTTTATATTTTAAAGAAAAAATATTGGGTATATTACTTGAAAATATAGTTAACATTCTTTTAAAAATAAGCATAAAGCCAGAGAGATGGTATAGTGGTAGGACTCTTGCCTTGCACATGGTTGAACTCTATTAGATGTGGTCTGCTGAGCACCACCTAGTGTGATCCTTGAGCACGACCAGATATGGCCCCCAAAGCAAAAAAACTAAAATTAAAATAAAGCAATGTTCATTCTTTCTAAATTTGGGGATGTTCTTTTTCTTTTATTAGGTAGTAGTAAATATTTAGGAAAAGAATTAAACAGTAAAAGATAGATAACCATTGGAAAGAGAGAGGGTCTACTTTAGGATGGCTAGGTAAGAAGAGAAAAACAAAAGAATTTCAGCTATATATATAAACTCTACAGGTTGTGCCCATGCAAATCCCACACTATAATAGGAAACATATCTCAAAGGTATCACATAGCCCTGACTGTCCAAGGCAGGAATGATGTGATCTCTTGGTGTTCATGATGAATTCTTCATTAACTATTTTCAATCTATTTAATGGTCTCTGAGAAGTGAATATGGTAGTTTTCGTACCTGAATATCTCAGAAATGTAAAAAGGTTTGGATCAGTGAGTGAGATGGTAAGTTAATTTTTGTATGCTGTTATATAAAAATAAGAAGTAATTATGAAGTGCATAGATCAAGACTTCCATAAATTTTCTTGGGCTGGTCATGGAGATAGGGATCGAAAGTCCCAATGTTATATTCTAGAACAGCAAAGAAAAACACAACCTTATGCCACTGACTTTTGGCGCAAGAATAGGAATATATCAAAACTCCCTTTTTAAATTCAGTTTGGGGTCCAAGACTAGGATCATAGCTGAGTGTCCTTTTTGGACTTCTGCCCTGCTTTGCTATTTACTGATTAGGAGAAATTTGCCAGACTGATCATCCCTATAATATAGTCAAGATGTTGGCAGGATGCTGGCATCTGTACCCTGTCGTTGTAAATGTAACAATCTCTGGACTAAGCCCCCACAAATTAAGGCAAATTTGGAGAATGGAGAAGTGTATGAGATAAAATGGGAAACACTGGAGTTTCTCACACTAAAGTTTAATATGCAGCTAATGGGAAAAATGAGCTATGGAAGAAACCAAATGGTCCAGGAAATCATTCAAGTTATTCATTGTGGGCTGGTGTCCACAATGTGGGTTGGTGTCCTTGGTCTCCCTCATTTAATGCTATGAATTTTCATCAACTTAAAGAGAACCACATTTAGCTTTGTTTATCCCATAGTTACATCCAGTCATGTCTTCACCAATGAATCTGTTGCTTATTTATTAATTTGTTTTGTTGTTTATTTATCAATGTCCTTGTTTATCTATGTCCTTGTTGAATTCACTAAGAATCCATGATGCCTAAGGGATTGACCATGATAATAGCCAACTTATTAGCATCTGTTGGTTCAGATGAAAAAGATGGGAAGAGAATGAGGACATCTAGAAGGGTTTCTGAAAACATCTGATGGGAGCAAATTCCCTAAAGAGGACATGCTTAGGGAAGTCTCTTTGTTCTTCTGACTCCAATCTCTAATGCCTCTGTTCTCTGGCTAATATGCTAGTTGTAGATACATTATTTAAAATTATAACTGTGCACCTAGAGGGAAGTTAAAGATAAACTCCTCTTAATTTAGGTATGTATGATGGCTCTCAACTTTCATTTGAGTTCAGAAGTGTGAAAGGCTGACCTTATAGAGATGAAATTTAAGACTATTGAGGCTGAGTGCAGGGCAAAATTTAGGAGAGTGGGAAAATTAAAACATCACCCAAGTATGGTACATCTAAACTCTAGAAAAAAATGGTGGCTGGAAGATGAATATATAAAGATGGTAACACAAGGCCTTCAAATTTCAAGATTTCAAGATTTTACTGGAACTAGTTCTGAGTCACAACAGCTCTTTGTCCTCTTCTCATCTGTCTTTTCCTCATCTTCTACATTTTCCTTTCCCTCATCTTTATCTTTGCCCTGCTCTCATGGAATACTGACCTCTACTAAATATCATGGGAGAACTCCTGATACCCTAATCCCTGTACATTATTGATTACATTAAACTTTAATGGGCTAGCATTAAAACTAGAGAGCATCAGTTCCTTCAAGTGGTAAATAGGGAACAGAATGCAGAACAACAACAGTAAAAAACGCACATTCCTTCAACAGAATACTTCTGGGACCAGAATCAAGGTTTTATGCACTCAACTTAATGTTCTGTACTTTACAATGGAATCTCTTAAGCTAAACAAACAAACAATATATATGTATATATACCACAGAATCTGATTGTATTAATAAAACCCATTTAGCTGTCTGTTTAGTGCCTACTTAGTGATATAAGTTAGAACATAAGAATAGCATAAATTTTATTGAGATGCAATTTTGATGTTTTATATTCCTTAATATTATAAAATTGTTTTTATTTTTTAATATTTCACAAGGAAGAAAAACAGTTCAGATATGATCCCAAATTGAATTTCAATTTGAATGACCTGCACTTGATTTTCTGTGCATTGCCTATTCTCCACTCTACTTAAATGTCAAGATAAAGTTATCCCACTTGTAAAAATGAAGATGCTTGAGGGAGAAAACAAAAGCAAAATAGAAAGTTTATTGTTAATTTCTCCAAATAATATGGCTTGACTTAATTATCCCCTTTTCCCATCTTATATGAGCTTTGTGTCCAAAACAACAAGTATACATAACTAGGGATAAGTAGAGATGTATAAATATGTAACAGATTTTTCCTATTACCACAATAGCTCTTGGTGCATAAAACTTAATAGCAAACATTAATAATAGTCGCTGCACCGTATTTATTTGGTTTTATTTCCATTTGCATTACAGCAGACCAGAAATAAATTTTTTTTCAACTATTTCCAGAAATGGGCCGTTAAATTGGTTGGGTAGAAATAGCTAGAGCTTTACTGGAGTTTGACAAGTCCTTCTGATGCTGGCACTATTTCCTCTTGCCAACTCAATCCAGTACAAGCATGCTACTGATGATAAAATTAACTTCTGTACAGACAATGCCTGCCTGGCAGAGTTTACTGAGGGTTCCTGGGTTTCCAGATTGAGACTTCCCACTGGTGCTTCCATCCTTTGTCAGCAGAGTCTATAATACAGAAATTAACATATTTGTTTCTAAACTGGGCTCAGAGAGTCAAAGTAACATAGTACATGTCAGAGAGAATACCAGGTCAAGATTTGAAACCTGTCGGTTTGATTCTGGAGCCTACTCTTCAAAAATGACCCAAAATGTCTGGGTGAAACATTCTTGGCTGTACAAAGAACTCATAAACATAATGAATTCTATTCAGAAAAACATCTAAATTTTCCTATAATTCTCAAATTTGGGGCAAGAGGATAAGATGAAGTCAACTGTACTCCCTAGAAGACAATGCTCCTTGGTTTCAGAAGAAACATCTTCACTAACAAGAATGCATTTAAAAGTACTTTTAGGAGCCTGAAAAATAGTAGGGTTTATGCCCTGCATGCAGTTCAGTCACCAGCACCCTATCAGGTCCTCTGAGCACTGCCAGGAGCAATTTCTGAGTGCAGAGCCAGCCAGGAGCATCATGGGTGTGGATTCCCTCCCAAAAAGGAAGAAAGTTAAAAGTCCATTTGCCACACAAGAGACTCTAGTGGAGTTTTGGCGAGATTTGCAAGACCACATATAGCACTGAAGAGGTAAAACAAGAATTTTTCTATACCTAGATTTAATCTGCAAAAGTAAATGAATAAATACTACCAGATTTTCAGTTAGTGAGCCCAAATACAACCACCCATTCAGCATACCCAGCATGGCCTACCTATTATTTCTGGCCATCTCTGGAGAAATTATGAGCAATTCTGGAATCAACAGTCATGTGTGAGTGACAATTGTCACTTTTTTTTTAGTGAAATGCTATTAAGAGAGCCTATTCCCAACACTAGTGAGTATATGGGACTCTGGGAATTTGACACATGAAATACTAACCATTCTTTTCAGGGGCAGACATCATTCTCTAAAATACCCTAGATTTACAGAGGGGATATCCCGTGTTCCACATTCAAAACCAAATCAGCAATGTTTTTAAACTATTTTTACAACCTGGCAGATATAGAGAAACTCATCTCTTTATGCTGAAGCAAGACAAGCATGAAAATGAGTTCCTGCGTTGTACATTTCAACTTACAAATTACATTTCCTAGCATAGAGTTAGAATCCCTTTAGAACATTAATGACATCTTCCAAGTACCAGCTGCTTTTCTAATCTGCTTCAACAGTAACTTTAATTTGTCATCGTCACTCCTATGCCCCAACAGGCTCTGTTCCCAGGTGTGCTCACGGTCCCATTCTAGCCCAACTGTCGCAAGTTTAGGCTTTTGGCCAACAACAGCAGAAACAGAGGTGGCATCTGCTCACACTCTGACAGCAAGTTTCTCTTTAAGTGTAGGTTAATACTTCATCTCTAGATAAAAAGAAGTTGCTGAAGCAAAGGGCAGGAAGGAACTGGAGTTACTGGCTCTTGCTGAAAGAAAGAGTGTCAATGGTTTGCAGTGGGAAGGCCAAGTGGGTGGAAAAGAGAAACCTATTATTACCTAATACAGATGAGAAGGTCAGGTCTTATGACAGAGCTGGCAGGTCCTATACATGTAAACCTTTTAAGCAGCCTGGCACAGGGCAAAAGAATGTGGAAAAAATTTCTTGTACTTTTTAAAGAATACTGTAACACTGTTCCTGTTATATGACTCTACCCCCTCATACACAGATACATATACATTTTGTGAATGAGTAATAATAACATTCAAATATCTCAAGGAAAATGCTATTTTGATTGTGGAGTTTAAAACTAGAATAGCTCTAACAGCACAATCAGGTATTTGTAAATAAGAAAAGTGAAAGCAGTCTTGATTATTCATTGTACACTTAGATTAAAATAAAGTTTTGAAAGACATGCTGCCATTTGTTTTGGTGATACCCAATACATTACAGTTAATGGGGCCAGCATGATCCAAGTTTAAATGGCTATATGACCTTGGAATAGTAATTTAATCTCTTTTAGACTGTTCTCTCAGACAGAAAATGGGATTATTATTTGATAATATATCACAGAATATGAAAGATGGCTAAAACCACTGAAATTTATATTGCAATTAGTAGTTTGCCTGTGATCTATTGATTTAACCTGCCAAAAATAATCTCTATATACTTCTGTCTTAAGGTATCTATCAGTTCAATGTACACAGTATGCTCTTCTACTTGGACACAAAAATCTTAAATTTTGGTCAAGTAGCTTAAATAAATAAAAATGGAGAAATAATAAATGAAGCTACAACAACATGGGAAAAGTCAGGGCCTAGATTACAAAGGCCTGCACTAGAATTTAACTTTTTTTTGGTGTTTAGGTCACACCTGGTGATGCTCAGAGTTACTCCCAGTTATGCGCACAGAACTCGCTCCTGGCTTGGGAGACTATATGGGATGCCAGGGAATTGAACCGCAGTTCATCCTAGTTCAGCACATGCAAGGCAGATGCCCTACCACTGGAGCCACCACTCCAGCCCCAGAATTTAACTTATCATTATCACATTCAAAGTTACAAGTCAATTGCACAATATCTTAAATAATAAACAATAATCTTAAAAAATACCTTTTTACTTATACATCAAGAAGATAACTTCACCTTTATTTACAAGCTTTAATTATAACTTCCTTTTAAGAATGTCTAACCACTTTTTATTGTTATTTAGTCTTCCATTTCTATGATATAATTTCTATAAGTTATCAAGAAGACAAACTTAACAAGCTGCAAGAAAAATGATGGAGAAACAAGAATCAGTCATCACTACATATGAAAAAATAATTGGAGAAAGAAACATGTTTAACGTGTCATTTCTAAGTATCAAGGAGAAAAAAATCTGCTTCAAAAAAGGAATTATTTTCCCAAAAGATCATCATGATCCCTGAGTTCTTTAACCTAAACCTAAGCTGTGTTCATTTTATCTTATTTCACTTAAGTGGAGACAAATAAAGATTAAATACAAAATGTGAGTGTATAAACATCTTGCTTCCAAAGAGTCCAATAGGCTTTAGAATATAATTCCATTCATCTTTCTAGCAGTCCACAACAATGTAAGAGACAAGGATCCTTCTCCATGCAAACAAGGAAGCCAAAAATCATTCTAAAAGACCAAGTGATTGCAATATGTGTATTGATAAAACTGAATTAAATAGACTATTTGATAATATGCTGCTATTATTCATCAAATAAACATAATTTTTAAATTTAATTGGAGATATATTCATGAATGAGAATGTTGTTAGACTTGATGCTCAAAATGTTAGAGTTAGAAATCTTATAGATCATCAGCTAGTTAAGAATGTCAAGAAAAATCTAAGCAGTTGGAGAGAATATATGAGCAAATTACTTCAGTATCAAAATCAAGTTCCTCAAACTAGAGTTTCATAATTCCTGACTTCAGTGCAGCATAATACTTAAGTAAATTTCACAGTGCTTGGAAAGAGATTTTGCCTTCAAACTGCCTTCTGTTTCTATTTATCCAGCTATTACCAAGATTCCTGGAAGAAGAAATTATTACTTCCTAAAGTTAGTTTAAAAGTATCATGACAGTACAAACCTCACAGGGGTTTAGTTCCCAGTACCACATATAACCCCCAGAGCACAGAGCCAGAATAAACCTTGAGAATCACTGAAAAAGGACCCAGAACAAAGAAAAACTATGGATCAGAGTAATAATACAAAGGATAAGGCATTTTTCATTCACATAGCTTACATGGTTAGACATATGGCATTGCAGATGATCCCACCAGAAGTGATCTCTGAGTACAGAGTCAAGACTAAACCCTAAGCACTATCAGGTGTGGTTGCAAGACAAAACCAAAAACAATTTTTTTTTAAATTTAACTCAACCATCTTGTAAAAATCATTATATTCATTCTGAAAGTATTAAGAGACAGGGAGTAGGGGGACCAAAGTGATAATACAGCAGGTTGGGAACTTGCCTACCCAGGCAAGTCTACCCAGGTTTACTCCCTGGCAGTCCATGTGTTCCCTCAATCATTACCAGGAGTAATTCCTGAGTATAGTGTGGCTCAAACAATAAAGAGAAGGTGAGTAAGTGGGTGGAGGAGGCACATTATGAATAGTCAAGATAAATGGATGTGCAAAATAACTTCTAGGCAAATACTAAGCATCTTAGTTGAAAGCATAACGAACAAATAAAGAGTAGTTGAGAACTAAGTTAAATCTTAGATCAAATACTTTCTAAGTGAACTTGCAGGATTAGTTGAAATTTAATGCAATCGAATACATATCATTGGCTCCTAGTAAATCAAAATAAGTGATATTTATTAAATTTATTATAATCTACTGTACATAACTTTCTCTTTCCCCAAACATGTTTGCAACTGATACAACCACAAAATTTAACTAATTTCTATTAAATAATATTTATTAATTGCAGTTTTGTTTCAGATCACATAAACTTTTTATCTACAACACACAAAAATAAATTTTTCTTTAAATTGCCTGAGGTTTGAACAAAGTGGGAAGATTTATTTACTTATTACATTAATTTAGTTATTTTGTAAATACTAAGTATCTAAACATTTGTCTTTTTCAAGTACAGTATGTCAAGTATTGATATAATTCTCTCCTTTATGCTGTCATTTTTTCACTTTTAATTTATGCTTTTGCTTTATCCATCTTACTTTAAATGTTTCTGAAAATTAAATGGGCAAAAAAACACCTCAAGATTATAATCTTGTCTGCCCTTGATAATTTTGTGTGTATCCATGGCTGTTGCTGAAAAATATCCCCCAACATTTCCTTTATGGATACTTATGCTTAAGTTGGACTATAAAAAATACTTTCTCTCAGAAGAGCTGAAGAAAATGAAAAAACAAGGACCATTTTGTAACTCGACTTGGTATCTAAGAAAAAAAAAATTTTCCCCTCCCTGGTATCTAAGAAAATTTAGGTGTTGCTATGATGAGATTTTGCAGACTTCATTTAAAACCCTAATCATTTAACTTTAATTAAAGCCAAAAATTTCCTGGATTATCCAAGCAGACCAGATTTACATTTATAAAATCTTTAAAGGAGGATTTACTCCTTTCCTGAATTAGCTTGTCTGTGGTGTTTGCATTTTTAATTGCATTTTTTAATGATAGTTCCTAGGATTGTTCCTAGGAAACCACTATATGTATGTATTACAATTAAGCTTTCAGTAAACAAAAGAAATATAGTTGGTGTAAATTTTCCAAATATCCTATTTATTCCAAACAAAAACAACTGCATTTAATTTCTCAAAGAAAGTATATGGTTTAGCTAAAATCATTTGGTTCCACAGTGATACCCAAATAAAACTTTTATCCTTAAGTCTACCTAGAGATCAGAATCTCTCTCTCTAACTTCTATCTCTATCGGAAAGGTACTTAATTTATATTGATTGTGTAATTCCATACATCCCAGTTAAGCAATATATACGATCCAATTCAAACTGCATGACTTTGCTATTTTTATTTCTCAATCTTTCAAGATAAATGAATTGATACCCACACCCATATTAAGCCTATTGTATTTTAATATATTTAATTTTAATTCCATTATTTTATTTTAATTTAATTACTTTTTTTCAACTTTAATTCTTTCCAGTTATGTAAAGTCACTTACTGTATTTTCTGTCAAAACTGAAAACAATTTTGCCAACTGATATTCACATGGAATTCCTGTGAAAGTAAAAAAATAAAAGAATATATAAAATTTAAAAGTAGCTCATTTGCCCCTTATCCATGTATTTTATTATGACCAAAATATGATATCTCTCCTATGTGTTTAGTCATTGTCTTTCTTCTTAAGAAGCAAGCATAGGGGCCTGACGGATAGCACAGCAGTAGGGTATTTGCCTTGCAGGCGGCTGACCAAGGACGGACCTCTGTTTGATACCCTGGTATCCCGTATGATCCCCCAAGCCAGGAGTGATTTCTGAGTGCATAGCCAGGAGTAACCCTTGAGCATCACTGGGTGTGGCCCAAACCCTATCCTTCCAAAAAAAAAAAAAGAAGCAAACATATTACCATTAGAAACACATAAATAAATCTCCTTATCTGAACATGATAGAGCTCTTTTGGGGGAGATAGTATAAGGGTAAGGAACAGGTCATGTATGAGGCTGATTTAGGTTCAGTTACCCATAACACATGGTTACCTGAGTATCTCCAGTGCAGCCCTGGAAGTTTCTGAGCAATACTGAGTATGGCCCTATATAGCTGGTTACGGGTTAATCTCCAGAACTCTAAGGCATGAGTAACACACATCTTTGACTTTAACACATCATCTTGACTTGATAGCCCAGTTGGTAAAGTGAGTGGTCTGGAAGTCTTCAAACATTACTTAGAAACAGCAACAAAAACCTAACTTCTTTTTGAAGGGTTTAATTTTTTTATTAAATATATTTTTTATTTAAGTAACATGATCATATTTGGGTTACAGTCATAACCAGAACACCCCCCTTCACCAGTGCAACATTACCACCTCCCCCATTCCCATCCCCTGCCTATATTCGACACAGGCATTCTACTACAGTAATTTGTTTTTAAGTTTAGTAAGTTGCATTTTTTCTTTAAAGGATAAGAGTAAAAAAATATAGTAAAGGTGTGATAGTGGCAATCACCAATGTTTGCATAGGTCCAGAAAAATGGAGAAAATGGAAAAAAAAATTCCTTGACCTGATTATAAAAAGGCCTCACCCCAGAAGTTTAATTTTAACAGCATATATCCCTATTGTTTTCCTTTCCCAGGACTAGCAAGAGAACGAAATTTATTTCTATCTTATTGATCAAACCAGAGACAATTATGTTATATGTGTAGGGTCTGTGACAATTGAATGAAATAAAGATAGTTGACACTATTGTAAAGAATATTGAATCTCTTGACAACCACTTGGCTTAAAGCTAGCGGGAAAGATAATTTTTCCATTTTGAGATTCTTGTGTACATTGTAAGAAAAGATGGATTTATTGGAGATGCATCTGAATCCATATTTTTATTTACTATGGAAGCTGTGTCATGCATTTATGATCACTCTTCCCATCTGTTAAAAATAAGTCTCATTGGGGCCTTAGTGGTGGTATAAGAGGTAGGGTGTTTGCCTTGTAAGTTCTAACCTAGGATAGACTGTGGTTTGATCCCCCAGTGTCCCATATGGTCCCTTAGTCAGGAGAGATTTCTGAGCACATAGCCAGGAGTAATCCCTGAGCATCACCAGGTGTGGCCCAAAAACCAAAAAAAAAAAATCTTAATTTTTTAATTTTAGGGAATTTATACCTACTGACAAAACTTGTTTATTCGTATTTAACTCCAAAAATGAAGTCATTTGAAGAAAATAAAATTAATAATAAGTACTTTTAAAGGGGATCCTCTAATAAAAAAAAAAGAAAACAAACAAAAAGCAGCAGCAGCAAATGGTTTCTGAATACACACAACTGAAGAAGAAAAAAAAAAAAAGATCTAAAATTAACCGTGTAATGAGTCCAAAGTGTTGCATTTCTCGAAGGAAAAGAAGTTACAAGTGGAATTCCTTTAAGCAGCTATGGTCTATAGGACGTGCCTGGCAGGCTGCCTGAACTGACCCTGTCTGGTAGCTAAGAGGACAGGCATTTCTTCAACTTGCTTATAAGTTTTCTTAAGGCCAGTCATACTCAGACTTTAGTGTTTGAACATAACCTCATTGGGTTGGTTAAGAACGAAGCTGCAGTATTTGCACTTTGAAGAGGCCAAATTGCAGGAGAAAGTCTGGAAAAGCTTACGGAATGATGTGTACCCTCTGTTTGGCCTTTTTTCAACTTCTAACAAGTTCTAGTAGAATTTTCTGCTCTCCATGATATACAGTAATAAATAAATGGATAACTCATAAGGTTTAAAGTCCTAAGCCTGAAAAAGGTCTAGTTTGGGGGCCAGAGTGATAGCACAGTGAGTAAGGTGTTTGCCTTGCATGCTGTTGACCTGAGTTCGATGCCCAGCATCCCATATGGTCTCCTGAGCCTGCCAGGAGTAATTTCTAAGTGCAGATCCAGGAGTAAGCCCTGAGCACCATGAGGAGTTGGCCCCAAACACAAAAATAAATAAAAATAAAAAGGTCTGGTTTTATACATTAAAAAAAATAATAATAAAAATAAAGGGGATCCTCTAAATATAACTGTGCTATTAAACCAATCTATAAATTAAGCACATAAAATAATAGTTCATTTGTAAGGTGAAACACTACGGTCACATAATTTCTTAAATATAAATTTATTTTCTTGATCTAATATATGAAAAACTAAAAACAGAACACAACATTTACTTTTCTACCCTTTCAGGGGGTGGGAAACATTCTTCTAAATCTTTTATAAAGTTGACTAATCCACAATGCAAATGCAAATCAATCTATCTGAAAGCTGGAGGCAGTTGCACAAATTAGTAATGTGAAAAGAGAACACAGCCAAGTCCAGTCTCAGGTAGTAATTTAGGATTGAGATAATTGTATATTTCAATCAACCACTAAAGTAATTGGCTAATACCATACACATTTGTGGTAAAAGACTTACAAAAGATGTAGTCATTATCCTGAAAGCACTCCTATCAATTTGAAGTTGAAGGGCTGACCTCTTTTCCTGGCTATTTAAGCTTTTGTTGACTATCAATAATTGGGTAGTAGGAATAATTCTGTTGTTTTTTCTGAAATAAAACATTGTACGTTTGCTAAGTTGGTTCCAATGGAATCAAAGCTCATAAACAAGTATATGATGTGGTTTCCACTTACCAAGTGCTTTGCAAGGTTCTAAATTCTCTTGGGAAATAGCATCATAGGGAAGCTGTATTGTGTTCTGTAATGTTAAATTACACATACATATTACACATTACTAAATATATATTAAAATACTGCTAAAAATGTGCTCCTTGGGAAGCTTGGGCTTTTTATATAAAGATTCAAATAATGAATCTATTATAAAAATAAAATAGCTTAGGATTCTAATTCTTGACTGTGGGGAGATTGCTAGATTAGACTTGAATCTGATAGATTAGGCTGAGATGGAATAATGGGCTTGAAATGATTGAAATTATTGAAAAGATATAGATGCTTGTTTTGTTGTACTGTGGTAGGGTTCTATCATGTGCTGCATGGGCACATCATGCTTTGAAAAGGACATCATGCTTTAATAAGGCATATTATCTACATATACATAATGGAATATTACAAAATGTAAGTAGTGGTGCAATAATGCAATTATATGCAACATAGATGGAACTGGAAGATATTATGTTAAATGAAGTAAGCCCGATAAAGGATAAATACAGAACAATATCACTGACATATGGTATTTAGAATAACTACATGAAAAATGCAATGGTTTAAATTGGGATTATCAAGAACATTCTAGGCTCCAGAGAATAGTGGGGAGGTGGAAAGAAATTGAGAGGAGGAGAAGGACACATATGAAAGGGGCTAAGAGTCAAAGGTACATTAGTGGAGTTAAGAGAGGAAAGAACTAAATATACAAACCAGAGCCGATAGCATTGAAATCATGAGACCCAAACTTTAACAACCAAAATTAAAAACAGGCCTGTTATGCTAGTAGGCTGGGTGGGTGGTGGTGGCTTGGAATGGACTCTGGGAACATTGGTGGAGGGAGGTTGACACTGTTAGTGGAATTAGAACTGAATCATTGCATTTCTAAAACCAGCAAAGTTATTAATAACTTTGTAAATCACAATAGTTTAAAAAACATTTTTTAAAAAAGAAGGCATATTATCTATCCCTTGATCTATAGACCTAAAACCCAAATTTGTTTAATACTACAAGTATTTTCATTCTTTAAAAGTTTCATGACACATTTGTGGCCACAAATATGTGGTAGAAACTTAACTGATTTATGAAACCTATGGCATAATTAGTTTGTTTTATTACATGTTATTCAGTTTCTAGTTGTATTTTCCAAGAGTGAGGACTTATGGTACCACAATCTTTCTGCTAAGAGAGAAAATACTTAGGATATTTGACATTAATGGTTAAAACATTTGAAAAGAGTCAGAATATAAAGGACTCTGATTATTCTTACAGTTTTTGGAAGACATTAAATAAGAGTATATAAAACATGTGATTTTTGTCATAATGACCATTTTATCATTCATACAAGAATGTCTAAATCTCAGAAAATCCTGAAACTTTGTTTCTCTGGGTTTAATTTTAGCTAACAGATAAAATGGTTTATCATGTAAGTCTATTTGAAATTTGAAATATAAACTGTCACTTGCATCAGGGATTATAGTAACAAAGGAATTGAAATATTTACAAAATATTCTTTGAAAGAGCATTTAGTTTTGCATGTGAATATTTATTCAATGTAATTACTTTTTAAACGGCCCTTAGAATAATTCAGCACACATGTCATTGTTGTCAGCTACTTTATTCCAGCACTGAGAACACAGAAATCCAAAGATATATATCTGATTACTTCATTAGGTCTCTTCTATTTAAATAAACCCCAAATTGGATGACAACTAGGGAATATTTTAACTGTCATTCTCTGATATCTATGTTCAGCCAGGCTTTTCCTAAAAGATTGATCTTAAATATGTCAGAATCACCTTAAAGATTGTTCACTCATTTGTTTTGGCCACACCTGGCTGGGCTCAGGGATCACTCCTGGGCCTTATGAGGGCAGGAAAGTCAACTCAAGCAGGTAACATGTAAGGCAAACACTTTACCCACTACTATCTCTCCAGTTCACTTAAAGATTTTTTTTTAAAACACAAATTCTGAACTCCATCTCTGGATTTTCTGTTTTTGTTGATCCAGGGTAGGATCTGAACTTTTGAATTGCAAACAAATCTAAATACTGATGCGTTCAGTTCTCCAATCTCTTTGATAGTTTTTGTTTGGTTTGGTTTGGTTTGTTGGGCCACACCCGGTGACGCTCAGGGTTACTCCTGGCTATGCTCTCAGAAATTGCTCCTGGTTTGGAGGACCATATGTGATGCCAGGGGATAAAACCGCTGTCCATCCTAGGCTAGAGCAGGCAAGGCAGACACCTACTGCTCTGTGCCACCGCTCCAGCCCCATGATAGTTTTTATTAATACTATCTTTATTTAAGCACCATAATTACAAACATGTTTGTAGTTGGATTTCAGTTCCCACTCCACCATCCACCACCAAATGCCAATCTCCCTCACACACTCCACAATCCACTTTAATCTAGACCCCTTCCTTTTCTTCTGACTATATTTCTGCTGTCTAGGGGGTTGTTTTATTGTCTCTGTTCTTTGAAAGCAAGCACTTTTGAAATTTTTTTTGTTTGATTGTTTTATTTGGGGTCACACTCAGCGACGCATAAGCCTACTTATGACTCTGGACTCAGAATAACTCTTGGTGATTTCAGGGGACCATATGGGATATAAATTGAACCCAGATCAGCTGCTTGCAAGGCAAGCATCATACCCACTGTACTATTGCTCTGAACCCAACAAACACTTCTTGAACATGTACAGCATATTAGAGAAAACAGAAAATGATGAATTCTGCAGATACAACGTGCTCATACATAAAGATTCTAATTGCTAGTTTCCCTGTCAGAATTTTTTTAGATGATAATAGAACTACTGTACTGGGAAATCCATTTGAGAAAGATTGAGAGCAATGGCGGATTGTAATGACATTGTAAATGACATACACTGACTTAAAAGAGTTTTATTGCTTACAAGTGAACTTATTTAAACACAAAGAGCCTTTTATATAATAATTCTTAGGTTCTGAAATTGATGAAACTATCACACACACATATATATATGTATATATATATATATTTCATGCCCAATGTTTAATACTAATTTGTGAAATCAGTGATTGGATATAGTGACAAAGTGAAAAATAATATGTAACTCCATATAGCCTACTTGATTCTTTATTTGTCCTCAGGAAAATGCTTTTCAAATCATGGGTGCAACATACTAAAAATACATCTGTTTTTATTATTTTTCCATATGACCATCTTCACAATAAAAATCACAATATGATATTGATAACATTTCAGGTCAAATACAATTTTTATGATGGCTCTGAGTTATCAATGATTATCACTGAACATGTGACAGATTTCATCATCTTATTAATGTAAAAGTATCATCTAGTTTATTAAAACATCTGATAATTTTTCCACCTAGACTAAGGAAAATATATAATTTTTATTTATAATACAAAATAGGCATTTTTATAACTTCCATGAAAATACAAATTCTATTTGTTTCAACTACAAATTCTTTGGTTATTGCTTTAGCCTGAACCTATTTCCTAAATTCAGTACACATGTTTAAAGAAAAGAATAATTTTATGCAAAAATTTAGTGGGCTAGGGGCCGGGCGGTGGCGCTGGAGGTAAGGTAAGCCTTACCTGCGCTAGCCTAGGAGACGGACCGCGGTTCGATCCCCCGGCGTCCCATATGGTCCCCCAAGCCAGGAGCGACTTCTGAGCGCATAGCCAGGAGTAACCCCTGAGCGTCACCGGGTGTGGCCCAAAAACCAAAAAAAAAAAAAAAAATTTAATGGGCTCAGTAAATAATAATAAACTTGCATATTTTCAACACATATTCTAGAAATGTCAAGAAAAAAGTGTAAAAAGGTTTATATCACATCTAGAAATTTTCTTTCAGATTTCAACACCAAAATGCTGGTTAAGTGGATATTTTGTGGTTCTTATTCAAAGTAGTTGAGAATTCATCCTCTACTGGAACTACAATAACAAAAGAGACACATTTTAAAGAGTTACTAAAATGTACATGTGAAATAAATAAGGACTAGTGCTTTGATGAAACATTGCACAATGTGTGACATGAGAAAAATTAAAATGGTAAACTAGACATACATTCATTTTCAAAAAGGGAAAATATGTATTTGTCATAAATTCTAATCATATGTTAAAGATGAAGAAAATGAATTTTCATTTTAGGAACTCTGTTGTCTTTCCTGAATGTGTATCTGGTGCTGGGCATTAAGCCCAGGATCTCAAACATGCAAGCCATGTGTTCTACACTGAACTGTATCCCCAATACTCCATTTTAATTATTACCTTCATCTGAGATCTTTAAATTAGTGTGTTAGAGAGAGGAAAGAAGAATAGAGGGAAGGGTAGCAGAGGAGGGGAAAGGGGAGTAGAAATAGGCACTTGGAAAACAGCAAAACAGGTGCTAATATTTCTACTTTTTTGTTTGCTTCTTTGTTTTTTGGAGCAACACACAGGACTATTCAGACATACTCCTGACTTTGTGCTCAGGAGTTGCTTCCAGCATTGCCTGGAGTCAAACTCAAGTCTCCCACATGCAAAGAATGCACTCCAGTCTTTTGAACTGTCTCCCAAGCCTGGTATTTAACTTTTAAGAATTTATGTTCCAGCTTTCTTATCGCAAGTAATTATAATATGCCAGAGGCAGCACTAAACTTACCTTATGGTCTGGGAGTTAAAATTAAGGCATGAGATGAAACATATCTGCTTCTATCATTTTAATTAAGGCCCAGCAGCCTCCATGGAAGGCACATTGTTAAATTTGGTTACTGTATTTTGGGTCTCTTGCTTGCATTGTTTTTGGATCTGTGTAGCATGCAACACTACACCCCAATATACCTAAGGCCCTTGCTTCCTATCTTGTTATTGCCCAGTTGCCTCTTAGATTGGAAAATAATAGTGCCTTGCTTTCTGAAATACTTTTCTGTAGAAATTGCTACAAAGAATTGTTATCTGACTTCATAAACACTCTATGAACTTTTGAAATCCAATCTGCATCTTTATGTTTACAATAAGCATAAGAGTAATAACTGCAGATGTTAAATGAACTCTAACTTGCTAACTCCCTGGGATTATTTTGTTCCTAATTTTTGTTATCGTAATCTTTTTAGAACCATACTATGTAAACAGTTTTTATTAATAGATATATTAAGAACAAATAAATTATCTTTACTGTTATGATCTTTAAGCCTACTTATATGTTTTGAAATCTAAAAATGTATATTGGAGAGTTTATTAAAAGGAAATAATAGGAAGGAAGTTATTCTTCTGAAAATCTTCTCTTTCTGCTTTGGGGAGATACCAAAATAACCATAATGTCTAAAGGAATTGTTGTTTCCTCTGGACTTTTATCCTTGACATTTTTTATAGAACTTCCCAAGAATTTCTAAAGTGCGGTGTTTCCAGAAAATAAATACTGAATAAATTAATGTCAGAGTTGTACTGTCAAATAACAAAAGGAATTTTTAAATAGAGACTGAATGAGAAATAGAGGAAAGATATATTTTTATAAACTATAAAGATTTTTCCCTTTGAATTAAACATATATAAAATTAAAACTGATACCTGTCACAAGTTCCAAAGTGTTTATGCTCTTAAATTACACAAATGTCTTCAGGAATCTCACTGAAATAATGAGTACTTTTTGAGCTATACATGCTTCCTAGAGATATAATAGCCAATAACCAAGAAGTAATATTTTATATTGTACTCTTAAACCCTCTCTTTAGGTAATAGGTGTAAAAAAAAACAAAAGTTAGTTCCAAAAGAAATATTTGAAATTAAGTCCTTTATTTTTGTTACTTATCAATGAAACAATTCTCAGGGTCACAGTCATGTTTAGACATATTAACATTTTATATATAAATATATATATATATATAGATATATATGGTTTTTGGGTCACACCCAGAAGTGCTCAGGGGTTACTCCTGGCTCTACACTCAGAAATCACTCCTGGGAGGCTCGGGGGACCATATGGGATGCAGGGATTTGAACCACCGTCTTTCTGTATGCATGGCAAATGCCTTACCTCCATACTATCTCTCCAGCCCCACATTTTATATATTTTAAATGCGAATGTCATTTTTCCAAGATCAATAACTCGATGTTGTCTTCATTCTTGTACATTACTGATGAGATTTTGTAAATGGTGCAGGTGAGGACAGATCCCAAGATGTAGAAGTAATTGCTGAGATTGGATCCTGAGATTTAGCAGTCACTGGGCAAGTAGAATACTCACAAAGAACCATCCAGTAGCCACTTCTGGGAGCACAACTCATTTTATTTGAGGTGGGAAAGGAATATTTATATTAAGGGAGAGTGTGGAATGGTTGTTTTAGACTTATTAATATAGCTTCTTTCATCCTCTAATGCATCTTGCTTTCAGGTTAGACATCCTTAAATAAAAAGACACAGGGTTTCTTTTGTTGTCCTTACCAAAAACTTTCAGCAGTTTAAAAGAAGTTCAGACCCCATCTGCCACTCCTAAATTCTATTTGTATGTGTAAGAAGGTATTCTAAACAGTGTCAGTGAAAAACCACTCCCCAGAAATACTACAGTATCATCCACATTGTTTAGAATTTCAAGCCACTTATGCAGTCGAACAAAACTCCAAATTTTTCAATATTGTCAACCCAGTAGGAACACACCAATTTAGACATCAACATGAAATCGAAGCCACCTAAAGTTCAGAAACAAAACAAATAACAGAAAATTCAATAGCAACAAATAACTTACTAAATCTTCTGACAATTACTTAATGACCTCATTGTGAGATACAACAATTTACATAGAAATCTTTTTGCTGTGCCTTTTAACAACAGTTTGGTTAACACTTGTAAGCAATATAAAATATATTATTTGGTGCCTGCCAAGAGGGCAGGCTTGAGAATGGGTGGGAATTTGGTAGAAATTGTGTAGGGAATTTTACATTTGTGGTGGTATTGGTGTTGGAACATGGAGTGGCAGAAACATAAAGTATTATGAATAACTTTGTAAATCACAGTCTGCCAAAAATAAAGTATGCCAACATGAAGCAAAGAGAATCCTGGAAAAGTTTTAGATGAAAGAAAAAGCAACGAAGATCAATATGCAAACATAGCGGGGAATTAAAGAAGTTCAGGACCAAAAGATAAGAATATAGAAAAAACATGTACTCTATATTCAACTGAACTCAGTTCAGTTTAAAGGCACTTTAAAGGGGAAGCAAATGATTTGAAATAATTTCTGGGAAGCAATGTATGTGGTTATACTATTAGTCAGATACTTTGGGTGATGTCAATATAACTAAGTAGTTAAATAAGTTTAGTTCTCTACTTGCCTAATTATAAGCTAATACTTTGCTCTTGTCAAACTCATCAAATCACAAAAATATTTTTCAATTTCCTTCAACTCCTAAAATTCATTTCATCTAGAACAAGTGTCTTTCATTAAAAAACATGTTGATCTCAGTTTCCATAAATTGTCTCAAATGAAGCTATCTACCCTTAGGCAAATAAACAGTCCTGTCTTTTCCCTTTTAATACATCCATTACATGAATATTATAAGGATTTTCTATACTTTAACTCAAACCAAAAGATTCTAAACAAAAACAGAATCTCTCTTCACAACATGGTACAATACAATGCCTTAAATATATCCACTTCTCTCTATTGTGTTGTTGCATGAATTATTCAAACTCTTAAATAAAATTTTGCTCTGAGAATAACTGGGATTTTCAATATCATTTTGACTAAATTTCTTATTTATAAAAAAAAGGATAACTTCTTTAGTAAAAATTATAGCAAAAGGCAATTTAAATGAATATAGAGCTTGGGTTGTCCATTTGTTTGTTTCCATTTAAACAAATGTCAGAAATCATTGGCATTACAAATAATATTAGTAACCTTAAGAGTAGAGTTTTCTGGGGCCAGAGATAGCATAGAGGTAAGGCTTTTGCCTTGCAGCCAGAAGGACAGTGGTTCTAATCCAGGCATCCCATATGGTCCCCAGAGCCTGCCAGGAGCGATTTCTGAGTGTAGAGTCAGGAGTAACCCCTGAGTGTTGCTGGGTGTGACCCGAAACAAGCAAACAAACAAACAAACAAAAAGAGTAGAGTTTTCTATCTGCTTTGAAAAAAGTTAAGTTGATAAATACTTTTCTATTTTCTTTCAAGAAAATATCCCCTTGTGAACTTTATTCATGACAATACTTTAATTTCTCTCCTCAAACACCAATTATTTCCACAATTTAACACAACCAAAATGTTTTTTTCGGGCCCGGAGAGCTAGCACAGTGGTGTTTGCCTTGCAAGCAGCCGATCCAGGACCTAAGGTGGTTGGTTAGAATCCCGGTGTCCCATATGGTCCCCCGTGCCTGCTAGGAGCTATTTCTAAGCAAACAGCCAAGAGTAACCCCTGAGCACTGCTGGGTGTGGCCCAAAAACAAAAACAAAAACAAAACAAAATGTTCTTTTTCTAAATAAAAGATGAAGCTAAGACCTTGATCATTTGTTCCTTACTCTTCTTATATATTCCCAGTCCAAAATGCTTGCATCTCTAAATGGCCTGCATTCTCTGAGATCTGCAGTTGGGCTCAGTGCATTCAAGTCTCAACACAATTATCTTTGTAGTTTTATCCTTTTTCTGGAAAATTGGCTTAGCCTGACTTCCATAACTACTCTGCTTCTTGTCATAACTCTGCTTCCCCTAGGCATAAAAAGAATCTTTGCATTTCATGTACTGCTTTTTTGAGGCAGATGCTTGCCACATTTCTGAAAGAAAAAAAGAAAAAATGGCAGATTTTCAGTTTGCTCACCATGCTTGAGAGAGTGGTATTCATGAGGAGAGTGTAGATTATTTTCTTACTTATAAAACAGATAAAAGGCAATCTTGTCCCTGTCCTTGTTCACTGATCTATTGTGCTTCTTACCAATAGTGACAAATCCATAGTTTCCAAGAGATCATAGTTTTGACTCTGAATGTTTGTGAACCTTTGAAGCCAGTAATATAGAAAAGAAAGAAAAATAAGATCTAAAGTCTCTGTAGTGGACCAATTTATATAAATGCATGTTCTGCTGATATGTTTCAAACTATAATCAATGTAAATTTCCAGGATTTTGGAAGAGAAATGCAGTCTCTATACTTTGAATTATCAAACTCTTTTGAGATTAGTTTTATGAAAAATGTTGAGAAAACCTATTCCTAGGGCCTCCATGTATCACTTCAACATTAACAGAGTAGTCTATATATATATTTGATATTTGAGTTTAAAAGCACGCATAACTATGTATAAATAGATTGTTCTTATAGTAACCTTATTAATTTGTATATTAAGATAAATTCCAAATAGATTAAATGTTATAGAAAAATATTGCCAATAAATGCTTTTACTTATTAAAGAAAGGGGGGGTAATTTTGTTTTGTTTTGTTTTGTTTTGTTTCGTGGGCCACCTGGATGTGCTCAGGGCTTTCTTCGGGTTCTAAACTCAGGTTTCGTTCTTGGCAGTACTTGTGGGACCAGGTAGGATGCTGCAGATTGAACACAGTGCGAGACAAGCTCCCTTTCTTTTGTACAGTCACTCAGGCATCAAAGATAAGTCTTTTAAGGTAAAGGTACAAATCAAAGAATAAATAAAATTATCAGGTATTGGCAAATTATATTTCTATATATATTTACTTAAATGCAATTTATCAAATTTTTATAGCATGTCAACATTTTTAAGACTGATAACATAAAATAAATTATGTCAATTATCTTTGGTCTTATAAACCTATTGTATAAGAAAAACACTACTAAGCAAGCATATAGAATTATATTATGTATAAATGTTGCCATGCACATATTTTTGAATAGTCATAAATGCTGGGAAAACAGTAATACGGTAAGTTGTAAAGATGATAGGAAGCATATCTAGAAACGAAGTAAATATATCTGTTAAATTCAGAGGACAGGTGAAGAATGGAAAGGAAAAGAGACTAGGGAAGACAGCAGAAACCAGTCAGATCTTGGAGAATTTTTAAAATACCAATGTAAAGTGTCTCAATTTTTTGAAAGTTAAGTGAGAAATCACTGGTGGACTTTAAGGCTGAGAATAACAACAATTAAATTTGCATTTATAATAACACCTTTGGATATTTTATTATTCATAGCTATAATTTGATTATGTTTTTAAAAATAAAGATACTTAATTTTGTAGAATTTTCTATGAATTGGATGTAAAAAAGAACAGATCATCCATGTATAATCTCAAGATTGCTGACATCAATTATATGTCTAGACATGATCTCAGTATGAATTACATTAATTTTTGTCTCTTCTAAAATTTGACTATTCTAATGCTAACAATACTTAAGGATACCACTGTTAATACTTAAATACCACTGTTAAAAATTTACCATGTTTCAAACAATACTAATCCTATATATATTATTTTTAATATATAAATCCCATAATCTATATTTTTATAGATAAAAAAATAAACTTGGAATAGTTAAGTGGTATTCCTAATTTCAAGGTAAATAGATAATAAAAAACAGGAGTTGATCCAAGTTCTCTCCAACTCTATAAATAAGCACACTCTTTGAGTTTTTGAGTTTTTGTGCTGTAAAATAAAACCTATGAAAAAATGTAGAATTTCATTTAAAGAACATAAACCCTGAATTCACTTTTAGTTTAAAATTAAATTTCCTAGGACCAGAGTGATAGCATGGAGGTAAGGCATGCCTTGCATGCAGAAGGACGGTGGTTTGAATCCCAGCACCTCATATGGTTCCCTGAACCTGCCAGGAGCGATTGTGCATAGAGCCAGGAGTAACCCCTGAGCGCTGCCAGGTGTGACCCAAAAACAAAAACAAACAAAAAATTGCTAAAATTAAATTTCCTTTACTAAATTTCTATTATTTAAACATAAAACACATCTTTACATCTTCTAGTAATTTCTTTCTTTTTATATGGCTACCGCAATAAGATTGAAACAAATTACAGTAAGTATTTACTCCTAAATTTTTGTCACGGTAACACTTGAAGTTGTTCTGAGTCACTAAAATATATTATATCAAACTGTTGGAGAATTGATTTTAAAAAAAGAACACAAACAAAACAGAGCCATTATGAAATCAATGAAATTTCAACTAATAAGAAAGATAAATAAGAACAAAAACTGCTGCTGGTTTTTTTTGTACTGAAAACAATTTGGAGGAAGAAATGGAGTCAGGATGTGTGACCAAAATAACAATGTAAGCACAGATAAAAAATTCAACTTGTCGGATGGGGAAAAAAAAAATTCAACTTGTCAGTAACAGGGAAGAAAATTTGTGTGGTGGTAGTAAAGTAAAGGAGACCACACACTTAAAATAGACAGTGAGAATTTTTTATCTTTTAAAATGCTAATGTCATCTTCAAACACTCTCATAAACAAACCCAGAAAAATTTAACCGAATATTTGAACCATCTATACCCAGAAGTTGAGTCAAAAGATACAATTAGCCATCACAAATCATTTTTAAAAATCAACTTAATGCCTGTATACATCTCCTTAATACAAATTAAATTTTCTAATAAAAATAACAAGACCATAATTCCAATATACATGAAAATTGTACAGCACACAAGCAAAAATATACAAATATTTTCATTGAAATAGTTTTAAATCCTTGAGTGATATTAATTATTTTCCTTGATCTCTCACTTTTTAAAAATCTTATTTTAATCACCATGTTATGCAATGCTGATAATAACAGGGATTCATGCATAACTATTCCAACATTACACCATCCGAGTATCTTCCCTCCACTAATGTCTCAGGATCCTCCATTTTAACTTCACTATCTCTGATCCATAGTGAGCTCAGTTTTGCACAATTGTTATCTGATCCTTTTCCTTTTAGACATTTGTTATTTCCTTACTGTGATCCTTTATATCTCACATCTAAAGAATATAAAGAACATTCCACATATAAATAATCTGCAGGATCATGTGGTACAAGTGACAGTTACTTTTACAGCAGCCCAAACCTGTTGTAAAGCCTACTCTATTCAAGGTTCTCACTAAAAACTGGCAACTTTTCAAACCATTTGCTATCCAGACCTGACATTAGACTCAAGTGCAGTGTTACCTTCAAAATTAATAGAGGGGCCTGTGTTTCTGAATCCCTCCCTGAAGGTCTCCTCAGAGGCCTAGGGAGCGCACCCCCAAAAACACTGTCAACTAGAGGAAGCAGAAGGCGGCGGCGCACTCTTTCTAACCAATGAACCCCACCACAACACGCAGGAAAAACCACACTACCAGAGTGGCAATGGGGAAACCTCGCAGGCAAATACCATGCACAGAGAATGAAGACGAAAGCTTGGATGACCTAATGAATTCCAACCACTTAAAATAGCAATATGGAAGATGTTTGAAGAACTCAAAGAAAGCATAGATCGATCTGAACAGAACACAAAGACATAAACCAGAAAACTCCAAACTGAAATAACAGATCCGAAAAACACGTTAGCTCAACTGAAAACCTCAATGGATAGCCTCGCCAGCAGGGTATGAGCAGCTGAGGAGAGAATCGGAGTACTGATGATGTGATGCAGAAAAACTCAACACAACAGAAGAAATTGGAAAAGAACCTTAAGACAAACTATCAGTCAATAGAAAAAGTACTCAAGGCATGCGAATAGATGAAAATAGAAGTCTTTGATAAACTCAACAGAAACAACATAAGAATCATTGGAATTCCAGAGGAAGAATCAACTGTCAAAGACATCATCAAAGAGATACTCCCAGAGTTAAAGACTACATGCAATCAAATCCTGCATGCCCGAAGAGTACCAGCTAAAAGAGACCCAAAGAAAAACACCCCAAAACAAATCCTTGTTACAATGACAAATCGAGCACACCACATATCAAAGGAACTCTGAATGAATTTTCCACCGCCTGTCTGATTCAAGCCACAAAAGTTTGCATAGCCCCGAACCAACAGAAAACTCTGCAAATAAATTTAGCTCAGCACAAAGAATCTGGCTTAACCAGATGCCTTAACCTTTCCATGGAACCTGTTTTTGTAACTGCTCTCAAGCATGTAGTTATAGATATGTTTTTGTAAAGTTTAAATTATGATCCTTATTGCTTGCACAAAAGATAGATCTAAATGGAAAATAGGCTAAACAAATAATTGTATTTGCGTAAATATCAATTAGCTATTTGTTTAAGAATTTGCTTCCCCTCCCCCCATCCTGCCAGGTTCCTCTTTATCCTTCCCACCATCAAAATGTGTTTATGCTCCCATTGGTTAAAATTGTTGTACTTGTACAAATCTGATTGGTTTATGTTTCAATCCTATGTTACTAAAATAGGCCCTGGATTGAGCTATTATGAAAGGGGCCCTTGGGCTACTGTGAAGGTAAGAAGTGCTCAGGCCATGGGGGTATTGTTGGAAATATGTGTGCAGAAATAATGTTAACCGTATATTAATTTTTGATCCTCAATAAAAATAAGCTATTATAAAAAAGAAGTAATTTTTCCAAATGTTGAGACTAGAAAATACCTGTATTTTCCAACTGGGAACATTCTGGAACTCTTAATGCCATGCTGTGAGGAAACTCAAGCTATCATATTAAAAGGAACTAATCCACTGTGCTGACAACACTAGCTGAATTTCAAGCCAGGGTATAAAAATGACTTGTCATCTTTGAGGGAGCTACATGAGTGGCTTCATTCCTCAGTTTCAGTCTAACAGCCTCAACTGAAGCCACACAACGCAAAGACCATCTCTGAACTGACCAAAAGCAATAGATACATAAGCAAAATTAGTGATTACTGTTTCTGTAAGTTACCAAGTTAGGTGGTTTGTAAAATCATAATTGATAACTGAAGAACTGTCAGAGCATTCTGGGATCAATAACATCAGGGTTTGGTTTACTGGCTTATAATTCATTTTGCTCAGTGTTACAAATAGCCAAGACTGAAGGACTATGTCACTGCTGAATAGTCTGTTCAAGAGGCACCAGGTTGGATCTTCCAGGAACTCTGCTTAGTTCCTCTCTGAGGTCCTTAGAGACAAATGTTTCTTTTCTTTCCTCTTGAATTTAAAGATAGATGAATTTTACAACCAAAAAAAAAAAAAAAAAAAAAACTCACGTCTTTTTTTCTCTTTATTTTCAGGGTTTTTTTTTTTTTTTTTGGATTGCAAATTTTCACAAGTAATTTCTCAAACACTAGTGCCATCATCTCCATAAATAAACAGGAAGGCATAATATGTAATAATAATACCAATAGCAGCATTGCTAGATTCAGGATGAGTTTTGCACAACTCCACACAATTTGCATATGTTGTTGCATTCATCCATTGGAACCTCAAGACAATTCTGTAGGCTTAGTAGCCCCATTTTATGGATAAAGAAGCTGAGATATGGTGAATAATGACAGCCACAAACTCTTAAAACTAATACAGAACAAAGTTGGTATTATGTTTTCTGGTAAATATTTAATTCTACTTTTCTAGATATTTGAACTTGAATAAGATACTGAATTATTTAGTGTCCTATTTCTCATATGGAATATGGAGAGAATAAATTATGCTTTACAAAAAAAATAAAATAAATAAAAAAATAAAAAAACAATGACAAATCCCACAGATAGAGATAGAATACTGAAAGCAGCAAGATCAAAAAGGAAAATTACATTCAAAGGAGGATCCCTAAGACTTACAGCAGACATGTCACAAGAAACTCTCAAGGCCAGAAGACAGTGGTGGGATATTGTGACAAGACTGAATGAAATGAATGCCTCACCGAGAATACTGTAACCAGCCCGACTCATGTTCAGGTTTGAAGAAAGAATACACAGCTTCATGGATAAACAACAGCTCAGAAAATTCACAGATGATACATCAACCTTAAAGGGAAAACTGACAGGTCTACTCTAAGACAAGAAAGACCAACAAACACAGCAAACTTATCTACAAAGATGACATTAAATCCTATGACAAAATTAATAGAGATCCCCTAAATAATCATTGCGTTACAGAAACAACCAACTGCAACATTGGTTCTCATCCTAAAAATAATATCTCAATATGCTCATATTTCTAGATCCCTAGAAATGTTAATAATATTAGACATTCAGAATATAATTCAGAATACAATTCAGAATATAATTCAGATATAATCTGAATTTTTGTTGGATTTTTTTTATAGAATCATACAACCAATACTGAGTTATGAGGTAAAAACCTTAAAGTGTCTCTGTGAAAGATTTAATTAGCCTAAAACACTTAGTGAGGTACAACTGGAATGAGAACCAGAAATGGAGATCGAAACAAGAAAGTAAAAGGAAACATGACAATATACCATGAACTAAAATGCACAAATAGAGGTCAAGGAAGAGCGATCAAGGAATAGAATGGCTAAGAGAATTGGGAGGGAAAGGAAAAAAAGAACATAATAATAATATAATTATGTATCAAACCTTCTATATAATGTCTTTGCTCTAAATATTATATCTTTTTATTAAATATTATTTAAATATTCAGCAGACCCTTTAATTTGTCCTTCAGTTGTAATAGCTTCTGAGGTAGCTGTGAAAATTCTTAAGTAATCTAGTCTAAAAATATTGAAGTCTGAGGAACAGGAACAGGTAAGATCATGATCTGAAGAAAGGCACAGTAAAGGATATGGAGAGTCTGAACAATATGATGGAAAATTATTTCTACTGTATTTTTGTGGGAGGCAGAAAGGTTCTGCATAAAAACTGAATGAAAAGAACTAGCTCCCTTTGAATACAGTCCTCAAAGCACTATTTTTGTCCTGACAAAGATGTCTTGATATAGTCTGTAAGTAATCATTGTATATCTAAAGCATATTTAATTTATTTAGAGTCTGGCTGTCTCCCCCAAATATCTTTAACTCATCACTGCTAACAGATAATATGACAATTTATTTGTCCTATCTTCCCTTTTGGTTCATTTCATAGATGTATTGAGTCAAAACCAGACATTTAAAATCTGGTTTTCTTTACCCATATATTGGTTTTCTTCTTTTCTATGCCTTTCTGCAAAGGTTTTGTTAACCCTGATTACAGCCAAGTATGTCCAAAGATCAAAAAATTAAAAAAAAAATCTTGACGTATTTTATTATATAGAATTCAATTGACAAATAAAATTGTATACATTTATGATATATAAAATGATTTGATATGTGTATATAGTGAAATGACTATCACAATCTAATTAACACATCACTTCAAATCTTTAACATTTGGTGTATATATTAAGAATTCTTAAATGAATTTTGTTTGAAAATTTCAGGATTATTAACTGAGTTATTAACTGTAGTCCTCATGCTATACACTAAATTTTTCAAACTTTCTCAGAACAAAAATATATAAATTTTGACAAATATCTCCCCATTTCCTCGTCCCTCTAAATCCTGGCAATTGTCATTTTAGTTTCCCTTTGTAAAATAAGATCAGGCATTTTTAAATATTGTAACCAATATTTATTATTGAGAATCTACAAATATTTCATTTAGTTAATAGTGATTTGTGATAGATCACATATGTGGTCTAAAATTGTTGATAGCACTCAATCCTAGTCAAGTGCTATTGTTTCCTAACTTTCTTTGTTGGCTTTATAACATTGCATTACCTTGCAGTGAGTTTAACAAAATTAAGTCTTTGCTTTTATATGAGCAAATAAGCTTGTGATAACTAATTAACTACATCTGAGTGTGCTCGGTATTAGAGCAAGGTTGTTAGGTCATAATGGTCCCTTATCTTAGCAATTATATTAAAATCAACTAATTACAAAAGTATACTTAAGAAAATGTTCTCATTAGGAAATTAAATGAAGTGGTATTAAGTGAAGTGCTATTAAACAATAGTCACTATTTGGTCTCTTGTTCTATGTTTGAAGTTGAGATCAACTACTTAGAAAAGTGACCGAGGTACAGTTCCTTTAAAACAAAAAAAAATCCTTTTTATAACTCAGGAAATAGTATAGTAATAGGCATAAAGTACAAGAATATGAGTTAGTAGAAGTTTTTCAGCCAATCTAGTCCAGTATATAGTGTACCTTGTGTTTTCATACTATGCTTAGGCTTGCTATCTTTTTTTTGTTTTGTTTTGTTTTTGTTTTTGGGTCACACCAGGCAGCGCTCAGGGGTCACTCCTGACTCCATGCTCAGAAATCGCTCCTCGCAGGCTCACAGGACCATATGGGATGCTGGGATTCAAACCACCATCCTTCTGTGTCTAAGGCAAATGCCTTACTGCTGTGCTATGTCTTCGACCCCAGGCTTGCTAACTTCTAAAGCAAAGTTGCAAAATAAAATGTTTTATTATATATTATCTTTCTGAAAAACAGGTCACTGCTTCTGTAAGATTATTTTACAAGAAACAAAAGATTACTTTTTTAGTAGTGTTCACTTGATTTTTGCTAGCTTATTGTATTTTACAAATTTAATTTATAAGATACCTACATTTTTGACATCTAAAAGCGAGTTTTGATAAAGCAGGTAGTCTATCTGGATATGAGCATATCAAGGGGTCATGATGATACCACTGAGAACTAAAAAGTGACTAAAATTATCAAAGTACTTATGAAACATGTGGCCACTAGGGTGAGTCAGGCATATCTATTAAAAAGACTGGACTCTCATTTAATGCTAGATGTTACTAGTGCATTAATAGAACTCAAACTAAATTGTTCAAGCATGTATATTAGTGGAGACTTTCAATAAGAACCAATCATAAACAATGCAGAATGAAAGTTTATTTGATGGCCTGCTTTCATCATCTAATGTTTCATTTAACAGTTTCCAAGAAACCATGATGTTAAGGATCTATTGTGCATGAATTTCAAACTAAAAAATCAAATAGACTTTCGGGGCCGGAGCAATATCACACCGGTAGGACCTTTACCTTGCACGTGGCTGACCCAGGGCAGAACTGGGTTCGATCCCCGATGTCCATGTGATCCCCCAAGCCAGGAGCAATTTCTGAACGCATAGCTAGGTACAACTAACCTCTGAGCGTGTGGCCCCAAAAAAACAAAAAAAATTATATAGACTGTTAATTTTTTAATAATAGTATAATTTTGTTTTATTCATGCAGATCTACTGCACATGCCCACTGCCAGTGGCAAAATTCCTCCACCCATATTTCAAGGTTTGCATCCACTTCAAAACCCTTCAATAGGACTTTATCTGAAGATTGCTCCCATTGGGTATTGTCTAATGCCTTAATTTATTTTGTTTACTTTCTACTCAGCAAATGAGTCAGATTATCTGATATTTGTCTTGTTCATTCTGATTCATTTCATGTAGCATACTTCTTCCAATTTGATTCAACTTGTAGTAAAATGCAAACTTTTTCTTCTCATAGCTTAATATTATTTCATTGTGATATATATCACAATTTCTTTATCCACCAATATGTTTGGTAACTTAGTTTCAGATCTTGGTCATTGTAAATAATGGTAAATAATGCTGTGTTGGATGTGGGTGTGTATGTCATTCAGGATAATGATTTTTTATTTTAGAGAAGTCTCACTATTTATAGAGACATAATGATTCATGATGCTCAAATGATTTGATTTCGTAACATAGGTGTTATGCATTGAGTAATCATGATGATCTATGGTTCCTTAGTGAATCTGTCAGAAAAACATCTGCAAAAGCTAAACATTCTAAGATGATCCGATTTATTTTCAGCAATCTAAGAATCTGAAGAAAAAAATTCTTTGGCAGACACAGTTAAAAAGCACTCAATCTACTTGGTAAGCATTACAAAGATAACTTTCTTAATAATCTTTGACCCTTACTCACCTTTTCCTTTGAGCAGTATCTATGTAGTTATCAACATCACAATGATAACAAGAAATAATGAAGTTTATATCGTCCAAAATAATTGGACTTTGTGCCTTGTTTTTTTTTAATGTTTAACATTAAGAGTAGAGCATTAGAGTACCACTTACATTTTTATTAAATATAGCATGTTATACTAACAATCACTTAGTAACTAATTAATAGTTGTAACAAGATAAAGCAAACATATTTGATATTTTATTCTTTTTGATATATGACTATAGTGTCTACCGTCAAATAAGTTTGCAATTATTTAAGTATGCAATTCTTTCAACCAAATATTTAGGTTTAGAGTGTAAAGATAGGTTTCTGTGCATGTATGAGTTTATGTGCATATATTTGTAGCTCAGGTCAGGCCAAGATCAAGACTTGATAAAGGGAGGAAGTTGCTTACCACTGAGTTCCATCTTACGTCCAAAAATGTTAGGTTTTTTACGAAGCTAACTATTCTCTATAGCAACTAAAATAATTCTTTAATAAGTTATACTTGATTTCCCACTTCCCCTCAAGACTTTCTTTGCTCTTGAATTCAACTATGTCCTTAAAGTTATTTTGTAGCATGTTTTATAATGCTTCATTTTTTGAGCTAAAAAATATTTGTTTGCATGTACATTATGTATTTTAGTTAATATCTGTCTATATCTGGATATTTGAATTACTTCCAGTTCTTGTACTTCTGAATCATATGCTGATTCTATTTCTAATTTTTGAAAGACTTCTGTTTTTCACAAAATCTGTACCACTTTTAGCTCCTATTAACAGGGTACAATGGTGGAGGGAAAGTTACACATGTGAAGGGGTTGTGCATTTTATGGCTGTAACTCAATTATCAACATATTTGTAACCATGGTGGCTTAAATAAAGAAATTCTAAAAAAATTAAAAAATAAACTCCTATTAACAATAGGAAACATTTCAAAGTATCCCTGTCCTCACCAACACAAGCTATTTTCTGTGTATATGATAGTAGCTATTCTAATAGCTATAAAGCAAGAAAATAAATTTCCACCTTTTTGGATCTCTGAGTTGCACCATGGCAGTTGGCAAAAATAAGCACCTGGTATACTAAAGGTAAAAAAACAAAGTGGTTGGTCCATTTTCTAAGAAAGACTGGTATGGCAACGTGAAAACACCAGTAATGTTTAATATAAAACAATATTAGGGAAATGCTTGTCACTATAACCCAAGGAAACAAAATTGTTTCCAATGGCCTCAAAAGTCATTTATTCAAAGTTAGCTTGCTGATTTGCAGAACAATAAAATTACCTTTAGGAAATTAAAGCTAATTAAAGACATTCACCTATGCAAAATATGCTCCCTAGTCAAGAATTGACGGACCATGATTGTGGTTCATGTTTCTGTCAAGACTACAGATGGTCGTGCAACAATCAGTTTCCTGTCCTTGAATCTCAGCTCCAGCAAATCTCCAGATTCAAAAGATAATGCAAATAATAACTCAGAGATACAGACAAATGACTTAAGAAGAAATCTTCAATAAATTGATTTACAGACATCAGAGGGAAAAAAAAAAGTTTGACCAGTATATCTACTCACTCCATGATACCTTTGAAGAATGCTGAAGAGCCTAAGTTTGAATTGGAAAAACCCATGGAATAGGTAGAATTTCTGGAAAAGATACTGGGGATGAGACAGATGCTGATGTTGATCGAGATGATGCACCAGTACAAGAATCTGTTTAAAATCCAAATATTTATTGGAAACAAATTTAAAAAGTTTATTTGTAGTTAGAAAAGAAAGGAACATATTTTGTTTGCTTTTGTGTGGGGGCCACATATAGCAGTGTGCAGTTAATATTCCTGGCTCTCACTAAGGGGACCAAATAGTATGTCAGGAATCTAACCTGGGCCTACCACATATGAGCAAAGTGGCTTGGTCTGTTATCTGTCAAGTCCTAAGGAAAATGTTTTAAATAGAAAAGGGAAAACTGGGGGAATTCTGGTACTTCAACTAGAGATTAAGATGACTAGCAGTGCAATGATTCCTAGAATGTTGTTTTATATTTAAGCTACATAGTTAAAATAGTAAGGATTGAATTATTTTTTTAGAGAAGAGTCTCACTTTGCTTTCCTTAACTACTTTATCATATTAGATCATTATTTTATATCTTAATTATTTTTTGATAAAATGCAAATTAAAATATGTTCTGAGAAATCCTACCAGGATGACAAAGTGGGGGGAGGGGTTTGTTTTCAGGAAACAATAGAGTTTGTTTTCAGGAAATTAGGAATTAGGGAGAAGTAGCAAGTAGGGAGCAGAGAAATTTATAGATAAATATGATTATTACAACTAATAAGGAGTATTAGGTAGGAGATAGTATTATTTGATTTGTATTCTCTACAAATCAAACCAAACTGAAACATACAGAGCCTAAGAATCCTCTCCTGTTTAGAACTGCAAGATAATGGATTAGCATACTGTTCATCATTTTTTCAGTTGCTGGTCCAAGGAGAGGTTAAATAACACTGAGATAATGGTGGAGGGAGGCAGATATTGGTGGAGGATGTGGTACTGGAAACTGTATTCATGAAATTCTATTATTACTAGTATTGTAAATCAAGGTGCCAAAAATAAAATGATGTAAAAACAGTTTAAATAAAAACAGAAGTGAAAACAAAACCTGCTTTGAGAACAAAACTTGATGGCTTCAATGATAATAGAGCAGGTATGTCTTTGCCCTGCTAACATGGGTTCAATCACACTTCCTGGAGTGATTAGTGGAAGATATCTTTCCTTTATGTCACATGCTAGCAGCAAAACCCCAGGTAATGCAGTTGGAGAGAAGCAGTACGGTAAAATAATAATTTTAAAGGCAAGAAGTGCATATTCTCTACTGTGCAATAACAACCTGAGATGCATATTTTCTTTCTGTCTCTCTCTCCTTACATTTTTCTAAATAAAACCATTTGCCTCATTGAAAAAGAGGTGGAAAGATTAAAGAAAAAGTCATGACACGGAGTCTAAATTTTTTTATTCTGTACCTCAATTGATTTTATTTTTAATTAGTGGGAAAACATAGTTGCAAATTTTGCAAATTAATCCACTTCCCAATTCTACCATATACATATGATCACTTGTATGTCTATACCTCCATAGAGGAGGGTTTTCTAAATCTCCTAATAACTAGCATCAATTTCTCTTTCCTCCAAATATATTTTCCTCTCATGTTAAATAATTGTTTAAAATATTTCCAGAATGATAAATGAAAAAGATAAAAGTCAACACTATTGCCTGCCCATTAATATTTCTTTCATTCTCTGCTCTTGAAATTTTATTGTTTTTGTCACTTTCAAGATGTCTTTGCATAAACTTATCTTTGATAAAATGCATTTTCTAAATGCCGCTGACACAGAGCATATTGCAATTAAATTTAGCTACTAGGAATGACTCTGGCTATCATATATATGTAGTACACACAGGTTTGAACTTTTGCAGAACAAAATCATTATCTTCAATTTCCCTGGACATCAGAAGGCATAGGCAATATTTTATATTTGATTCATAGCAGTGAAATTATTACTGTAAAATCATTGTACTCTGTTTGGTAATGTTGGGACAAACATGGTCAATAACTTTTCGTAAAAATACGAAGTGTTTCTCCAAGAATGATCAAAATAGATGTGAAAGTGGGGAAAGTTATTCAAAATGTGAGTCAAAAATATCCTTTAAGCTCTTGATACAAAGGAGTAAATTAAGTTTTAGGTTCTTTTCCTGGCTTTCTTACTCATCACATTTGCCCTAAATAGACTATGCTGGAATAAGTAAAATAAATATAGTGTCTACTGGGAGATTCATTGATATTTCTTTTGTGTAGTCCAGATAAGAGTACAATTATTTCATTATAACATAACCACAAACCATCTGTTAATATTAATCTGTTCTCTTTGTAAATGGTAAAGAATTTCAATTTTATAAATTGCATATTTGAGTCAAGTGATTCAAGTGATTATTCCTGACTGATTTGATATTCTCAAAATATAACTGCAAGCTCATGACAATCTAGCAAACTTTTAATTAAAAAGATCTATTTTATATTACTGTTAAAAAAATCTTTACCTGAAATTCCTCCCAAAAGTTAAGTTTATGGATTTAAATAAAAGAAAGGCATTTTGCCATATGTTTCCACTGAAATTATTGTCTTCTAATAAGTTTGGATATGCTTGATTTATACTTTGCTACTTGAGACAAATCTTTATGATGCATATTTATACTATATCATTAGTTCATTTTAGAAACAACATATTTATTGTTTATGCTTTTATTATATGCTTTTATAATTGTAGAATGTGGATCTCCCAGTAGGTATAACCCTGAAAGTAGCTGATGACAGTTAAGACTACAACAACTGTGACACTCCCAGACAGCCATCTGAACAAAGAATAAACTAAAATGACCAAATATTAAGCAACAAAGAACACCTGATAGGAAAAAAGGGGACTCTAGTGTAGTACACACCAGGAAACTATTTTGATCTCTAAATTCTTTTTTGTTGTTTGTTGTTTTTTGGGGGGGCACACCCAGCAATGCTCAGGGGTTGCTCCTGACTCTGTATCAGAAATTGCTCCTGGCTCAAGGGACCATAAGGGATGTCGGGGATTAAACCCAAGTCCATCCTGTATGAGCAGTGTGCAAGGCTAATGCCCTACCACTGTGCTACCAGGCCGGCTCCTTTGTTCACATATTTTATAATGTTTAATTGCCCAGTTTTACACAATTTGTTTGTAATAACCAAATCAAAATTCATGGTATTTTTTCTTCATTCATGATATGTACAGAATTTTGAGTCACTTCACACGTATATTTCAGCTGGGGTTAAATGGTGACTCAAACTTCTTATTTCACTGCTTATACTGTGAAATTTATTTATTTCACAGTTCTTATATTTTGTATTTTGTGGGCTCCCTTGCCCTCTAGGGAAACCACAAACCTGGGTTAATTTCTCGGAGGGAATTTGGGTTTAGAACATACAAATAAAAAACACACACAGGGCCAGCGAGGTAGCGCTAGAGGTAAGGTGTCTGCCTTGCAAGTGCTAGCCAAGGATCAGGACCGCGGTTCGATCCCCGGCGTCTCATATGGTCCCCCTAATCCAGGGGTAATTTCTGAGCGCTAAGCTAGGAGTAACCCCTGAGCATCAAATGGGTGTGGCCCGAAAAACAAACAAAAACAAAAAAACAAAACAAAAACACACACACACAGACAAAGAAAATGGGAAAACCAGTGAGAATCTGTTAGCTTCTGTTTATTGTAAAGAGGGCAGATCATTATATATCATTCGTTGCGGGGGGGGGGGGCAAGAAAAGAACAGTAAAAAGAAGTGTAGAGCAAAAAAACTCTTTGTTTGAGTTACGTTTCAAGGCTTGTGGCTACACAGATAACAGCGTAAGTTTTTTCCCTAAGATTCCTCAAGTCCTCTAGCTACATAGTAAGCAATGATCCCCTAACATAACTCTCCCTAGCACCTAGCTACTTAGATAAAAAATATTGCTTCTCCCAGCCCACGGGATGTGTCTAGAATATGTTCTGTCTAAAATATGTTTTTCTCCCAAGCCTACAAGGTCAGTGTTCCCTTTGGTTTGGATATGTCAAGAATATGTTCTATCTAAAATGTTCTCTCAAGGTTACTGGCCTCAGTGTTCCCTTTGGCTTGTCACAATGCCTCACGTGGCCTTTTAGATTGACCTTAGTAAAGGCAGGTTGCATCCTTGTTCAGGCCTCTTGAGAGACTTCTAGAGACTGTTAGGCCTCAGGTATCTGCTATCTACTAGAGACTTCAGCTCCCCACATCTCTTCCCTCTGTATGTAATAAAAGCAGAAGGAAGTCAATGTTCCCAAGGCAATATTAAGAAAAAATTTCCAAACATAGGAATATAGCCAACAAGTTATTGCTTAGCAGAAAAGCCCAGGTGTCCAGTTAAGATCAGCCCATTTTGCATGGTAAGCACCAGATCATCCCATTTAGCATGTTTGGATTAGCTTTAGCACCCTTGTCATGCGAAAGTCTGGTAGAGCGCAGGCTATGTTGATTGTTTATAAGGAGTTTCACCGAGGTTTATTGCCTACGGAATCCCACTGGCAATCCACGGTACCCAGTTAAGGGACCCAAAGGGGTCGTATTCCAGGGTCTCCTTATTGGTTACTGCGCTTCACACTAATGCTCATGCTCAGCCTGCATGAATGCTGTTTAGTGTTCTAATCCCAAATACTCTGGGCCTGGTTGTGCCTTTCCATAATCAATTGGGCTCTTTAGCCCTGATATTCTCATGGAACCAGAAAATTATGGTCCCAGAAAATCCCAGGATGGAGATGGGCAATTCTGTTAAGCAAAATATAAAAGAGAAATTTTGTTTATTGGAATTTCCCATATTGCAGTTCCCATTGATTTGACCTTGCTAATTTTGGCCCACAGGCCATGCAGTATTCTTTTTTGTGCTATTTTAAGGTCCCATGCTGGGGTAAGATACAATGTCAGGATGCCTCCACGGTTGTTCCTGTGTTTGGCTTGATGGTGGACCACACTGTGGCATCCACAATCTCATGGGAATCTGCAGGGAAGTCTCTGTCCTGTAAGTCTCAGTGATGATAATGTACCTGAATAGATTTTGCCTGCAAATCATCCATTTGTTGCTTCACATATGGTGTGAGCTTTTTAAATGCCCAGGGTCCAAAGAAGACCAATAACAAAAAACCCCAATAGTGGGCCCAGGATAGTTGGAAGTAATGTGAAAATCTAAGGGGAAGAAGAAAATCAGTTTTGATACCAGTTTGTTCCTGTATTCTTTGATGCCTTCTCTTTTCTAATCCTTCCTGCACCCTATGTATAGAGTCCTTGACCCTCCCTGAATGGTCCACATAGACTCAGCATTCTTCCTTCAGGGCTGCACAGAGTCCTCCTTTTTCCATAAGCAGCATGTCAAGGCCTCATCTGTTCTGCATGGCTACCTCCACCAGGGATGTCAGTGACTCCTGTAGATCGCTTATCTGAAGTTCCATCTCCTTGATGTTATCTATGGTTAGAGATAATTGAGAAAAATGTTGTTTAGTCAAAATTAAAGAAGAGCTCCAAGTCCAGTTTCTGCTACTCCAAGGCCAAGCAGGACAGCCACAGTTATTTCTGTGATGGGCTCTCTTTTGGCCCAATAGATTAGTGTCGGGTTCAATGCCTTTGAAAAATGTTCATCAGAATAATATGTTAGTTTAGGTACTAATTGTACCAAAATGCAAAATGTGGTTAATTTTGCTTTAACCAATGCCAGTGAAATGCATGGTGTAAGGCCATCATTACAGGCCCACCATATGCTATCTTTGGGTATTGTTTAAGCTTGTTTAGACTGTGGAATAGGAAATGTCTGGATGCTATGACATAGATGCTTTTGAGTTTAAGGAATGGAGCCCAGGCTTAGTTCCAATCCTGTCACTGCCGGCAAGGTTACTTTGCTGGGTGAAGGAATCATCTGCACTCTGAGAAAGAATTAGCAATACTAAAGTTGCCCTGTGCCTTTCCATAATCAATTGGGCTCTATAGCCCTGATATTCTCATGGAATCAGTGTGTGGCCCCCAGAAAATCCCAGGATGGAGATGGGCAATTCTGTTAAGCAAAATATAAGAGAGAAATTTTGTTCTTTGGAATTTTCCATATTGCACTTCCCATTGCCTTAGTAAAGGCAGGCTGCATCCCTGTTCAGGCCTCTTGAGAGACAGCTAGAGACTGTTAGGTTTCAGGTATCTGCTAGAGAATTACTTTACTAGGCCTCAGCTCCTACAGTACTTTTTGTGGTTCACTTACCTTTTTACATGGCTTTCAGTTTAATACTGAAGTAACTTTTATCAGGAAAACCTGAGTCTCATGAAAAAAAAATACTTCTGTTAAATAAGTATCATTGAGATATGAGATATAATGCTACTGAAAGTGATTCATTGTTAACAATAAACATATACGAATATATATTATAGGACATGAATAAAGTTGAATCCTGGTACATTGCTGGTAGAATTAAGAATGGCCATAACTGCCATGGAAACATTATAAACCCTCCTCAGAAATTAAAAGTAGAATCCCACTTCTGAATATATATTTGACATAAATTAAATAACACCCTCAAAGAGATATTTACACTAGCACCACTATTATAGCACTATTCACTGAGTCCAGTACAAAAACATAATTTGAACATCAAGACATCAGAAAACAGATTATAAAATTTGTAGATGAGAGAGGTTTGTGTATTTATGTGAAAACCATTTTAAAAAAAGCCGGAGAGATAGCATGAAGGTAAGGCATTTGCCTTGCATGCAGAAGGATGATGGTTCGAATCTCGGCATCCCATATGGTCCTCTGTGCCTTCCAGGGGTGATTTCTGAGCCAGAAGTACTTAGAGCCAGAAGTAACCCCTGAGCACTGCTGGGTGTGAACCAAAAACCAAAAAAAAAAAAAAAAAAAAAAAAGAATAACCTGGAGGAGATTATTCTAAATAAAAAAACAGTCCAAAAATATACTTTGATTTCAGTCAAAGGTTATTAATTTTTAGTTTTAGGGACCTGAACAATAGCATGACAGGTATGGCATTTACACTGAATGCAACCAACCACAATTTGATCCCCAGAATTTCATTTGGTTCCCCAAACCTGTTAGGAGTGGTTTCTGAGCACAGAGCCAGGAGTAACCACTGAGTACTGCCAGATATATGAACCAAAAACAAACAAACAAACCTCTACATTTTCAGTTGTATATGAGTAAATTCTTGGGATCTGATATACAGCAGGTATATAGGTGGCTATAGTAAAACTATGATAATGTGTGCTCTAAATTTGCTAACAGGATACTAAATAATTTCACTACATATACACATATAATGGTAACTATGTAAATGGGTGAATAGATTACTCTGGTAATCACTTTATAATATATATTACAAGTGATCAAATTATATGTACACTTGAAATTTGCACATTGCATGAGCTAGAAAGATAGTACAGGAATTAAAATGCTTGTTTTTATACTGTGAATCCTGGTTCTTGTCCTGGCATCTCATATGGTCCCTGTAGCACCACTGAGGAACCCCAGAACAGAAAGCCAAAAGTAAGCCCTCAGCACCATTGGGTGGGACACAAAAGAAAACAAAAACATAATTCATACGATGCTATTTTTCGATTATACTTTAATAAAACTGGAAAAACAATATTTAGTAAATAAGGTAGCTTTACCAAAACATACATAAAACAAAATACTATGAATATAATTTACTTTCATCAAAAATTTGCTTATAATCATTGATGAAAATGTGAAGATTTGCAGACTCATATCAGTATTTCTCTTGGAAGTGCTCAATCACTCATTTACAATTTGTGCTGACTTTTCAGAGATATCAAGAATAATGAAAATCGGTGTATATTAAAACAAACATGCAGATAAGTACTGATTTTTGTAAAGTTAAAACAATTTTGTTTCAATTTTTTTTGAAAATCTATAATATACATGCAGTCCCATGTTTAAAACAGGTTTTGTTCCAAGAGATAATATAGGAATAAGATACTTGCCTGCATGCAATTGAACTAGGTTTGATTCACTGCACTGCAAATGTGATATCTGAGCTAGTAGCAAGTCCTGAACAACTGAGGATTTATCAAATAAATAGGAAACCACATTTTGTTAGACTAGATTAATTCAATTACTTAATTAATTAATATTGGTGATAATCACATAAAATATTAGGTATAAAAGATTTCTAACTCATGCTACAGCTTGAACTAAGTAAGAACAAATATTTTATATTTCTTTAAATATCAAAATATATCAGGGAACACAAAATGACTAAATTCTAATATTTATTGGTATTTCAATAAAATAAAATAGCAAAGTTAAAAGTATGCCATAAAAATTTTATAGCAAGCTTAACCCCAGAATCTAGAAATCACCATCTCAGAAAAAAGAAAATTGTTTTTCCTGAACCTTCATATACCAGTTATCTGTGATTGAAGTCCAGTGATTCTCTTCATGACTGGCATCTACTGTCATAGAAGTGGAAGAATATTTATTCAAAATAAAAATCTTCAGTACCATTGTTTACACATTGCTAAAATTTTAATAGGGTTTAATATGGGTTCTTCTTTTTTCCTATAATACTACTTAAAACTTTGAAGCCTAATGACACTAATTAACAATATCATCAAAATTCTCCAATTTTTAAAGTATTGTGAAATATAAAGATTAAAATATACTTATAGTTAGTATCTTGGGATTAGAGTTACATAAATTTTCAGCGGATCAACATTCTTCAGAAATTAGAAGCCTCACACGGATCTGTCATCAAGACTATCAAATTTTTGGTATGTGCTTTTTTCCTCATACATAATAAGTTATTTCTCTATTACAAGGCAGATCTTGGAGAGAAAGAACAAAGAGGTGAGGGAAGGAAAGCAACAGGAAAGGGAAAGAAAGAAGGGAAAGAAGGAAGGAGGAAAATACTCTGGAGTTTTGTTTGCAGTTCTGTTTAATACATTGAAATTCCCAGTGTCTTTTAACAACCACTTTGATTATTTTTTCCATTTTGGTAAGTTTGCAGTTGCTACAAAGAACTTATATTTGGCATGTTTTTCAGCTTTCATTTCTCTAAGTCTTTCACCTTCCTCATTATGGCACCTATACTTTTCTTACCTTTCCATAAAGTCTTATTTTGTTGTAAAGTTTATGTTTGGTGAGTGATGTCTCTGTAGTTTTTAGGCAATGAGGTCATGTTAAATATAAATATAAATATAAATGTTAAATTTAAATCTTTAAGAGGGAGAAAAATAAAAATATTTATTCACAAGTCATCTGTGCAAACCACTTCTTAATATTTCATAATTAACTAAAATTGCTATTGTTTTAATTTTCAACATGGTTGCTATGCTCCAACACTAGAGAGCAGCATTACTAATATATGTGAATATGTTCTAACTCAGCAGCCTTATATCTGTAACAATAATGTAAGACAATTTCTAAATAGTTTTTGGAGAGAAGAGAATTGATGGTGATAATATAACAATATTTGTAAACCTATAACATAATTAAGAAATCTCTTAAAGTTCTTTATAGCAGGGCTTTAGGTGCATACATATACAAAGAGGTAAAGACCATAATAGCAATATATAAAATACATATACTTTAATATAATATATATTATATATTAATCTATATAATAATATAATAATAAAGTTTCAGCTTTTTATGTAATATACACTGAGTCACAGACACATCCCACAACCTCTGACATGTCAGCTTGTCCGCCAGCTTCATAGACTCATTTCATTCTCAAAAGAGCTGCAAGTCAAGCTGTGAAAATTCATGAGTCTCACAGCAGAAAACTTCGGGACCCCTGGAGTTGGGAGAGAGGCAAATTTCTACCCTGCTGGTCTCAGCAGCTGCATTCACACCCTGCAATCAACACTGTGCTAATGGCCCAACTTCACCACTTTTCCACTGATCTCTGCAGAAACCCAACTGACAAAATCTCCAGGTGTGCTGGTTTTTCATCTGGGAAATCTGAGTCTTTTCAGAGTCAAAGTGGAAAGTCTCCTCCCACCTTCTGGAAGCTCTGGGAGCCACAGCTGCCACCATGTCAGCTCATGATCCCTGCTCCACAATCCTGGGATTTCTGGAGCATGTGGCCACATATGCAGTCACATGGTGCCTCCAAATTTTTCACTTCTGACACCCTGTAGAAGTTCACCAAATTAGATATCAAAGTAGCATAAAAGGTCAACAATAACAATTAACAAAAGTTAATAAAGGAATGTTCAACTGGCAACAAACAGCTTAGTAAACCTTTAGGCAATGATTTAATGATCCTATTTTGGGTCATAACAATTTTCATCAATTTTCATTTACTGAAGTTTTATTTCAATAATTCCATTACCATTTAGTTGCAAAAGCAATATAAAGTGACATACTTTATTCCTGCTAAGGATACAAGCGTGGATATGGATAGGAATCGGGAAAATGGTGGAGTGAATATTAGACGTGATGATATTGATATTGGAACATGGATTATGAAACAACTGAATTATGAGCAATTTTGTAAACCATGTTGATTAAAGTAAAAAGTATTTTTATTAAATAAGTAAGTTGGTTTATACTATATGAATCAGAGATGTTTCCGTAATTATGTATAAGATTTTACCGACTATTTTTTCAGTATCTTCCTCCAAAAAGGAAGAGAGACACAATTTCATCTGCTTGTTTTGTTTTTCATACCATTCATTGTAACTAACCAATGGTAATTCTCAAAATAAATTTAAAGTATTTATCAATTTATAGTCAAAGTACGGTATTTTTTTTAAATATCTGCAAATCATTAGAATCCACAATTCAATGTCAAGTTAATCATCACCAGCCAAGACCTTCAAGTGCTATTTTAAACAATTACAGCTACAGCAGAAACTCTTGACTTCTACAAGAGTTTAATTGGAAAACTTTTAAGTGTGTGCTTGGTAATACAGCAATAACTTACCATTTTAAACATTACCATTAGAAAATAAGCTACGAGTTTTCAATAAATGAATTTCTTTTTCAGAAATTTATATCATTTGTAAAAAACAAAAGAATCAACAGTTCTAGAGAGATAGATAGCACAGCATATTTGCTTTTTATGCAGCTGATCTGGTATTCAATATAATTTCCTAAACCCTACAAGGAGTGATTCCTGAGTGCAAAGCCAGGAGTAAGTCCTGATTTGTTGGTGTGGCCAACTCACCCCATCCAAAAAAAGAATAACAACAAATTAACAGGACTTTCTCATTCAATGTCTTCCTAATTTATTGCCATTTCATACATTTGTCCTGAATTCTACTATGACCTATATCTTGTTTTATTTTGTTTTGGGGCCATACTCAACAATGTTGAGGCTACTTTCATCCTTGCTCTCTTGGGTCTTTCCTAGAAATTCTGAGGTAACAATGTGATGCTAGGAATCAAACCCAGGATTCTCACATACAAAGCATTTATTTGTCTAGCCATCAAGCTATTTTCCTGTCCCTCCTTGTGTTAGTGATATCTATAAAAGGAGTGATTTGATAGGCAACAGTATGTAAACACAGGCATGGGCTTGACACCTGTAAATTCTGGTGTAATTTTTTTTATTGCAATTCCATTTATAAACTGGTCTCATCCTGAGCAAGTAACATAGCTTTCTCAAAATTTGAAATCTGGGTGCCAGAGCTATAGCGCAGTGGTAGGGCACTTACTTTGCCCATGGCTGACCCAAGACTGACCTGGTTCAATCCCCTGACATCCCATATGGTCCCCCAAGCCAGGAGCAATTTCTGAGCACATAGCCAGGAGTAAGTGTCACCGAGTGTGGCCCAAAACCCCCCCAAAAAATAAAAAAAATTGAAATTTGTAAGATGCATGATGTAAGAATTAAATAGAATCATTAACATGAAAAGTTTGCAAATTGTAGTGTTCTGGGTAAATAATAAAATGCTAAACAAGAGCTAAACAAGAAACCAGGATATCAAATTCCGGTAACTGTGTACTTTCTACTCAAGCTGGTTACTTTAAAGCAATGTGCTAAAATAAGCTTAAGGGAGGGCTAGGTGGTCGGTTACATACAATCAACAATAACTAACATGACTATTACTCTCATTTTTTTCTTATTACTCCAAAAATAACTAAAAAAAATAAGAAAAAATGAGAGTAACAGTCATATTTTATTTCTCTCTAAATTTGTCTTTCCATTAATTTGCCTTTCAATCACTTCCCAAACCTAAACAAGCTGGAGGCAAGTTTTCTTCAGCAGCAGTGATTAGTTTGAACAGAGAATATGTAACAACTTAGATAATGTCGCCATGACAACCAGTGAAGTTATTTGCTACTCATCCAGAGTTTTTACAATGTATGTTTGGTTAAAAAAAGAAAGACTTGACCTAGAAACATTCATGCAATGGTATTTTAAATTATTAATTTGACTCCCTTCTGATACTGCTTTTCGTTTCACTTTGCTATAAGATTCTTTTATAATGTAAAATTATACTAGAAATGGAAAAATTAATTGTATACTATAATTAAGCACAGCATAACTATAGAGCATCAAAAAGAAATGTCTATTGTTGCTCTTGCCAAGACGCTGCCTTCTGAGGGTGCCTACTATTCATAGCTGCACATGTATACTCTGTGAGTCCTTAGGCCTATGAAAACACTCATGCCCACACTCGCATATTCACCTTTGATAATGTACTCATTCTCAAATTTGTATACAGACTTTTAATTATCTTTTTATTTATTTTCCTAGTATGGCTTCACAAAAATTGGGAGTGTTGAGAACAAAGGCAAATATTTGCATGAATTTTTCTTTTAATCAAAGGCATTTGTATGTTTTTTTTTAATTTAAAAAAATTATCCTATGAATGCTCCAAAATTAGAAACAATGATCACACTAGATGCATGAGAGTAAAGAAAAAGTTAAAATGTTGAAAAGGGGGCTGGAAAGAAGCAACGAGGAATTGGGTTGGGGGAAAAAAAGGAGAAAATGTTGAAGTTTCTGAGCACAATTCCCCATACACCAACACACCTGCCCTTATATAAATATGTGAGCCTATGTCTACTTTCCATTGAGCTAATGCTAATGTTCTGTGGTTAAATGACTAAGAACAGTTTATAAGGAATCAGAGTCAGGCCTGTGGTCTGGGAAACCACAAGCACACACTATTTATTGTCATTTCTGCTCCCCATACATTTACATGGTTTTGTCCTTGAAGTTGGGTGATGGAACTCTTCATTCTATTTTTCCCACAACATATTGCCTTCTCTCTGATGATATAATTATCACAATTCATGGCATTAGAGTTTTCTGTTTATTTTAAAATTTTTTCTTAAAAAGAGACTCTTCTATTGAAGTCAAAACACCTTCTTTTCACATTTTGCCATTTCAAAATTTATCGTAAATTATTTATGCCAATTTATTTATGTACATATGGTCACTTTTTCACAGTCTTTTATAAAAAAAGTGTTTTGTGGTCGCACCCAATAATTCTCAGGGGTTACTCCTGTCTCTACACTCAGAAATAACTCCTGCTGGGCTAGGGGAATTATATGGGGTATTAAACTTGGGTGGGCCATGTCCAAGGAAAGTGCCCTTTTTCACTGTACTATTGCTTAGGCCCCTCTCCCTGGATTTCATCCCAAACTAAATGATGGAGCCACTCAAAAAAAACTATTCAGCAGCACAAAATTTTGCCTGCCCACATTCTCCTGGTTTTTTCCCACCATTGCCTCTACCAAGACCTTTCTTCCTTCTTGACTTTTATATTAATCCTCAAACTAATCTAGCTCTTAGAAAGCAGTGAATCATTTTTGAAATGTTCATTATTATTACTATTATAACACTGAACATATTTTCTCCAAATGGTGACCTTCAAAGGGAATGGAAATCATACATCCATTAGTGTCATTCCCAACAGTAAGATAGTAACAATTTACTAACAACTGAAACTTTGATGACAGATTCATTCTGTCATTACAAGCATAAATATACACTGTTTATGTACTAACTGAAATGATAAGAACTCAGGAGACAGAAAATTAAAAATAATTGGAGAAAATCGTTATAAAGCCTATCCCTATAACAATTACAAATTTGACAGCCTTAGTTTAGTGGTTACTCAGTTTTGTATATCTAATAGTTTCAAAATACCTAATAAATTTTCAGTACAAAACATTGAAAAATCATACTTCAATGATGTTCATTTCTCTGTTTAATTTTATCCAAGAAATTCGGGACAATTTGCTAAAGTTATGATTAGTCTACTTATATAGCATAACGATTGTTTCATTATAAAACATAAAATTTTTAAATAACTTTTGTGACCAAAGTGAATTACAAATCTTTCACGGTAATATTTAAGGTACATAGTGACAATGAATCAAGGCCATTCCCACCACCAGTGTTGTCCTCCCTCCACTCCTGTTCTCTGTATACATCCCATATCTTCCTCATTTGCCCCCCGGAATGCTAGTGTAACTGCTCTTCTCTGTATATAGCTTGTAGATTGGGTATAGATTCTGTTGTCATTGACTTTGGGTTTGGTGTTTGAGTCTGATCACTTTTTATTTCCACTCAATTAAAACATAAAATTATTTATTAAAATTATTTTTTGTTTTGTTTTGGGGCCATACCCGGCATGCTCAGAATAGCTCCTGACAGACTCAGGGGACCAGATGGGATGCTGGGAATTGAACCCAGATCTGTCTCCGGTTGACTGTGTGCAAGGCTAATGCCGTACTGCTGTGCTATCTTTCTGGCCCTTATTAAAAAATTTATTAAAATAGTTAGAAAATTAAATTTTATTATGTGTTTATCAAAATGTATTAAAAAGTGAAATTTGGGCTTTTTATAGCTCTATGGGAATTTTATTATCTTTTTTAATATTTCTAATAAAAATGTTTTGGGGATTTAAAAAAATTCCTGATTTTTATTATAACATAATGATTTACCAGATTGTTTACAAGCAAGTCATTTCAGTCATTAAATTTGTACAGACACCAATTCCGCCACTAGTGTAACCATCAATTCACCAGTATACCCAGTCACCCACCCACCACCATATACTGCCTCCATGTATGCACAAATTTACTTTATTTTTCTTGTTACAACATAAAGGCATTTAGAATAATCAAATATTTGATTAACACAAGTCTATTTGAAATGACTGTTATATCTCTACATGGTATCACTAATCAGCAACTAAGAATGTACTGTGCTGTGCTTGGGTGTTAGTCGAGCCTTCTGTACCAATGGTTAGGTTCACAAAAGAGGATAGAATAATAGCTAAATTTCCCATCAGATAGTACTACTGGACTGACACTACAGGAAAGTAAGCTATCAAACAGCTGTAAATGGCTACGAAGTCTGGGATTTAGTCATCTCCAACGAATTAGGTGACTTACAGTTTGACAAGGTCAAGTTGTGGAGCTGGATCCTTTCTACAGAGTGTCAGGGATGGCAGTGGGCTGCTCTAGTTGATACAAAAAGGAAAATCTGCCCCCACTCCTTTCTGAGAAGGTCACAGTGGTGTCAGACTGGACCAAACTACCTGGGAAGTACTGGTGGACTATTCTTTCCTGGAACATGGTGGCCACGCTTGGTCGTATTTCTGCCTAGAAAATGGAGGCAGTGGGCTGGAGCTGCCCAAGCTTTCAATGACGTAATAGGGGCAGGAGGACTAGACTCCACCCCTATTTTAGAAGAAAACACTCTAGGCTTTGAGTATTTTTGTGTTATTATAAAAGAGGCCATTATCAGTTGCACCACAAGGAGTAGTGTTCTGGGAGCCAAGTAGTACCAGAAATTAAACACAAGCCCTCACATTTGTAAGATTAGTGGTTTGACACGAAATCATATTTATTGTATTACTCTTCATCAAATGATTTAAAAATTAAATTTTTTGTAAAAAATTATGCATGATTTTAAGATGATTCTCACATTCATACTGTTTTAAAATTATTTACCTGAGAATTTAATTCCTCAACAACATTATACACACAGGATTTAAAATACGTTTTCTATATTTATATAAACATATAATAACAACCTGACAAAAGCCCCTAAAATTTCAACTATAATATGAGATTTTATAGTGAAAGATGAACAGTTTAGGCATGCATTCCATGGCACAATTCACATTCCTTTGTAGATGAAATAAGAACTGTATGACAGCTAGTTGGGTTTCAGGTGAGAAAATAGCACAAAGTCTCATAATTAGGTAGTTCTGCTTCTTAGAATTTTCAGAAAAAAATATCCTATACTAAGCATTGAATGTGTTTGAGTTTAGAATGGTAATACTTCCTTATTTAAAAAATTAAAAAAATAAGAATTTTCAGGAAAAATATTAACAGAATTTAATCCTGGAGCATAAAACATCTCAAACCTGCATATAAAACCAAAAAAAAAAAAAAAAAAAAGAACTTAAAATGAAAGTAGGTCATAAAAATCTCAACAAAGTGGACTGTGTTTATGGTTTAAAATCACAAAGATCGACTGGTTTTATTCCACTATTAAAGATTCCAGACAACTGTTAAAATCACAAACCCTGGAGTCCTTTTGCAAGTAATCTATAAGTCATAATATTTTATTTCAAAAGAACACATGAAGAAAAAAATTTAGCAAAATGACAAAATGAAAAACATTTGAGTTCTGTACAGAGACATATAGTATTCAAGACAATGCAGGTAATAATTAAATAGAAAAATGTGAAATAAAGCACCAAAAGAACAATGTAGAATCTTAAACAACACGAAAGAGTCTATATCAGTAGAGTTATTTTAATTATATTTTAGAAGTGCTAATATTGAGGCAAACCTGTTTACAGTAGTATTATCATGCATGCTACCACACCACAGTTAGCTCCCATTTGGTTAAAATCCTTCTACCTCTAGCCCTGAATCCTTTCTTATTTCCTAAGTCTCACATCCTGCCCTGCTTGGTAACCTTGGTTCTCTTGTCAGGGCCCAAGAGTTTGTTTTCATTCCACATTGTCTTCTTACAGTCTTTGTTTATTTACAACATATGAGTGAATCATCCAGTATTTCTCTTTCAACTTCTAACTAATTTCACTTAAATGATGCTTTACAGACCTATTTATATTTTATCAGAAAAGGCAAGATTGCACATTTTCTTACTGTTGAGTGCCATACTATGTTATGTGTATATATACCGTACATTCTTATCCATTTTTCTATAATTGGGCATAAGGATTGTTTCCAAACCTTGACTACTGCAAATAGAATAAACATGTGATCATTTGAGTCAGTATGTGGAGCTGAGTTTGTTGTTTCTGTGTTCTTGGAAATTGGTCTTGATAAATTATATGTTAGTTCTCCGTTTTAAATTTTTGAGAAGTATATTTTCCATTTCTCTTTTGCTTAGAAGGTGGACCAGTTTAAAGACCTATCAACAATGAAAGAGTACCTTTTCACCAATCCCTACCAGAACTGGTATTTCCATAGCAAGCACTAATAAAGAAATTTTCTTTTCTTTTTCTTCTTTCTCTTTCCTTCTCTTTCTTTTTCTTTCCTTTTCTTTTTCTTTGTCTTTCTCTTTCTTCTTTCTTTCTTTCTTTCTTTCTTTCTTTCTTTCTTTCTTTCTTTCTTTCATTCGTTCTTTCTTTCTTTCTTTCTTTCTTTTTCTTTCTCTTTCTTCTTCTTCCTTCCTTTCTTTTTATTTCTTCTTTCTTTCTTTTCTTTCTTAATTTTATTTCATTCTTTCTTGCTTTGCTTGCTTTTTTTTGTGCCATATTCACCAGAGCTCAAAGGTTATTTCTGGCTCTGCACTCAGAGATCATTCCTAACAGGATTTAATGTATTACATGGGGTTCTGGGGACCAAATTCAGGACAGCTGCATGCAAGGCAAGCACTCTAACTTCTGTACTATTTGTTCTGGCTTATGAATACTGTTGGCATATGGATGTCTACCTTGAGGAACTATCTCTTCAGTTTCTCTCTCCATATTTTGATTGAGCATTTTTTGAGATTCTAACAAAACAACCCAAATGTAAAAAGTATCATAAGATATCTTAATATTTATAAATATTTTATATAATAGATATTTCTACAACTTGATAAGAAATAAATTTGAGCTCAAATATATAATGAATATAAGCAGTACAGTACTATAAGGAAAAAGGGTATATTTACATTTTTCCATGATAGGAAGCAAGCTACAAAGAACAGTGAATGCAATTGGAGGAGAGAATGTACTACTATGAAAATGATCATAGGATCTGATTACTCTGGATAAGAACTGGGTGCCGATAGGGGATAAAGTGACATTCGTGGCACCCTTTCATTAACAATAGTGCAAATCACAATTTCCAAAAGGACAGAGTGAGAGAGATAAGTGGGAGAAACAAAACACCTGCCCCAGATACAGGATGGAGGAAAGAGGGGATACAGGGGACATTAGTGGGAGGAAAGTGCACTGGTGAAGGTTGGTGTACATTATGTGACTGAAATACAATATGAACAATTTTGTAACCCTGGTCACAATTTTTAGCAATTGTGTATCCATTACTAAAACAAAGCAATCATATTACATTTTTTTCACTTACTTTTCTTTGTAGAGCAAATATATGCATATCAAAATTCTATTAATAATTAAAACAATTATAATTATTCATAGGCAATGGAGTTTTGATTATTAAATTACTTTAGATATTATCTCTTGCATATTTCCACTGCACATAAGTTATAAATTACTAAATTTATCCCATAGTTGATCATTATTTGATTACACATAAATTTCTACAGCTACTTTGTAAACATTTTGAAGGCATGGATCATATCTATATTTTTAATCTTTGTCTAGCTCCATTCGCATCTGGTTCAGGTAGTTAGCAAGAGATATTAAATAAATATGCGGTGCCTTCAGATTTGACTTTCTTTCATGGTTAAAAATGACATTTCAATCCAATTAAAATAATTTTCAGGTTCTTAAGATAAATGTCAGTTTTGCTGTGAGCATCAGTGAGAATGTCAATGCTTTTTTCCTCTTTAGGTATTTACAGAGCTCTCTTGTCCTTTCATTCAAAAATAGGAATTAATTTTCATAGTGCCAGATCTGCTCAACCTAATACTTAGGAGAATTAGCATTTGCTTATGTATGCACTGACCCTCTAACCTGCTGTCCAGCCTCTCACCCAAATATGTAGACTTTATTAAAAATGTGTTTCTAAGATCTATTAGGTAAATGACACTAGGCATAGTATAAATGTTTCTTACTAGCTCATAAGTGGAAAAACACCTATACATAACTCATTGCCAAACAATCAGCTAATGTATATATACAAATATAATGTATACATAATATATATATAAATCAAAAGAGTTGAGACTATACCCAAAACTATTTATCTTGGTTTAATTGTTTGTTTTCCACCAGAACTAATAATTTGTAACTTGCAACTCCCCACCTTAGAAAGTTCTTCCAACTAATCTACTCTTTCTCAAATACAACCAAATTACACTTCCTAGTATTTTCACACAGGTTTAAACTATACCCACTTTTTCTACTTTAAAATATTAGCATTCCAATTTTTTTTTTGAGTGGGGGTCACATCTAGCGGTGCTCAGGGTTTACTCCTGACTCTGTGCTCAGAAATTGCTCCTGGCAGGCTCTGGGACCACATGCAATGCCGCTATCAAACCCGGGTTGGCCACGTACAAGGCAAATGCCCTACCCGCTGTTTTCACTCCGGCCCCAAGAGAGTTTGGAATCTATTTTCTGGGGGGAGTTGGGGGACACTCTTGGTAGTGCTCAGGTATTACTCCTGGCTCTGTGCTCAGAAGTTGCTCCTGGTGGGATTGGGTGACCATGTGGGATGCCGGATAAAACCTGGATCAGTCCTGGGTAGGCTGCATGCAAGGCAAACACCCTGCCACTCTACTATTACTCTGACCCCTATAATTCAAATTTTAGCTATCTATTGTCCATAACTCATATATTTAATATCATTAAACTTGCTTCTTTCCCTTTTAATTACTCAAATTAAGTTGATAGTAAGTGATTACTAATATTTATTAGTCTTTCTATTAAAATAGCTTGAGCACCGATCTTACATAAGTGGAAATTCAATCGCTCTATATGTTTCTCATTTCTACTGAATTCTTACCCAAACTTACATCTGAGGAGTTATTTTTCTGTCTTTTACCTAATTCTCTTCCTTCTGTTTGATTCTCTAGGCCCAGAGTAACTCACTTTCCTTTTTTCTATGATAAAAAAAGAGACTAATTAAACTCAGATATTAAAGTAAATTAAAGATTAGATGCTTATTTTTGAAGACTCCTGTTTCAACCACAAGATTTTTTCTAACTATTTTAGTAGAAAATATATTTATATTGCTAAAGGTAGAAAATGTCAAAGAAATTAATTTTTTCAAATCCATTCTTAGTTTGTCTTTCCTTTAATCACTGTAACAGATTTTTTATGTTTCCTTCTAAAGCTTTTGCTCATTAGGAAAACTTACTGATATTTTTGATCCTTTTGATACTCAGTACAAGTTTCCTTCTCTTATACGTTGTTGTTAGTTTGTTTGTTTTGGGGCCATACTTGGTGATGCTCAAGTGTGATTCCTGACTCTGCATTCCAGAATCATTTGTGATGGGCTTGGAGGACCATATGATATGTGAGGAATTGAATCCATGTATCAGGGGTCTCAAACTTGCGACCTGCGGGCCGCAAACGGCCCTCCATACAACATTTTGTGACCCTGCCCTAGAGGAATCTTTTTTTGTTTTGTTTTGTTTTAGTTGTTTGGGTCACCCCCCCACCACCACCACCACCAATGTTCAAGCTTACTACTAACTTTGCACTCAAGGATCACCCCGACTTTGCCTCCTGTGGCTCCCAGGTAAATTGAGTTTGAGACCCCTGATTGTAGATATTATGCAAGGCAAGAATATACACACTGCACTATCTTGCCACCTTATATGTTATTACAGTAATAAATAGGTAACCTTATTTCCTTTGAATCTTAATTAAATAAATATAAAAAAAGAGAAGTCATTGCTTTTCTAAGAGGTTTCAGATACAGAGACAGATTGAAATAATTTTCCTGTCAGTAACTTTATTGTTTTAATTTTTATTGTGGGAAGATACTTATTATGCAAAGTAAATGCTGTTTTAAAATGTATAATTCAGGGGCTAGAGAGATAGTAGAGAAGGTGTTTTCCTTGCAAACAGTCAATCCCTCAAACAGTTCAATCCCTAGCTAACGATAGGATCTTCTGAACCCTGCCAGGAGTGATTCCGGAGCACAGAACAAATATTAAGCCCCAAGAGAGATGTGAGCCAAAAACAATCCAAAATTAAAAATAAATAAATAAAATGTACAACTATGTATTATTAAGTACATTCATAAGTCTTGCAGTCCTCACCACTGTCTAGCTCAGAATATGTTCATCATCCTAAATGGCAATTCTCTAGCTATTAAGGCAAAACTTTCTCATTTTTCTTCCTCCCATATGCCCCTGGAAGAAATAAATCTGCTTCCTGTCTGTGAATTTGCAGGTTCTGAAAATTTACATAAATGGAACAAACACAATATGCAGCTTTTTGTGCTTGGCTTCTTTTACTTAACATAATGTTTCTAAGGTTCACCAATGCTGTATTCACCCATTCATCATTGTTTTACTTCTTTTATGACTGTTCTTTTATGGATAAATCATGTCTATTTATTCATGTACCCATTAATGGACATTCAGGCTATTTCTACCTTTGGGCTATTCTAAATAAAATGCTGCTGTGAACAAGAGTGTTCAAGGTTTTCTTTGAAGACCTATTTACAATTATTTATGGCATATACAATAAAGTGGGATCACTTGTCTAACCTATAATACACATACCCTATAACTTTTTTTCATCTTTATTCCAAAATTTTATTGAGCATTTTATTAAATTTCTCTTTCTAGTTTACTTAAAACTTTCATTTTACCCTCACATTTTCAGTAGAATGACATAGTCCTTTATTATTACATTCCTTTCATACGTTTAAATCAGCCCCCTTTTGATTGTTTGATTTTTGGCCAACCTTGGCAGTTCCTAGTAGTTACTTTAGCTCTGCACTCAGAAATAAGTCCTGGTGGTGCTTAGGGAACCATATTGGATGCCTAGGGAACAGACCTGGGTTGGTCACATGCAAGTAAGTGCTTTACTCACTCTGCTATCTATATCTCCAAGCCCAATGCCCATATTAAGGAGCTCATTTGTCCAATATAATTGACTAAAAATAAGCTTTTCAATTATGCTGTACACCTAAACTATTATAATGTTATATTTTAATTATACACCATTAACAAAGAAATAATTTTAGGTATTTTTCTGGTATTGTTATAAAATATGAGTTTAAAAATGTTATATTTATACTGTATTCACTATTAGATATTATAATAAAATCAGTTCTTCTCCTGTGGCACAAAATTGCATACCATTCATTGAATAGCATACCATTGGCTGAGTAAGAAATTTTATTTATTTTATAAAAACAGGCTTTGGCTATGACAATTGTAGATTAGAAAATACATTACCATAACCAGAAGAAAGTTGCTAGATTTAAAATGCAGGTGAACTAATACAAACATTATATTTAAAATTATTTCAACAGCAAAATAGTCACGTTATTTTGAGCCTTAAAGTTTTAAGCCTAAAATCCACTTTTTTGGGGGGGGGTTGGGTCAAACCCGGCAGCGCTCAGGGGTTACTCCTGGCTCTACACTCAGAAATCACTCTTGGCAGGCTCGGGGGACCATATGGTATGCCGGGATTTGAACCACCATCCTTCTGCATGGAAGGCAAACGCCTTACCACCATGCTATCTCTCTGGCCCCTAAAAATCCATTTCTTATTGCACATGAACATCCCACGTTCAATCCCCAGTACCCCATATTGTACCCCAAGCCCTACAAGAGTAATCTCTGAGTGCAAGAGTAACCCCTTAGCATAGCCAAGTTTGGAAGAACCCTTACCAAATAAATAAAACTCATTTTTTGGTGCTGGAGAAATAGCATAGCAGTAGGGCATTTTCCTTAAATGCGGCTGCTCCCAGACAGACCCGGGTTCGATTCCCAGCATCCCAAATGCTTCCTCAAGCTTACCAGGAACTTTTTCTGAAGCATAGAACCAGAAGGCCAGGAGTAACCCCTGAGCACAGCTAGGTGTGGCTCAAAAACAAACAAAGAACCTCCACTTCTTATAGAAATAATCAAATTTTATATACTAGAGATGAAAACACTAATGATCAGTGATAAAAAATCTGGCTTCCATATCATGCTAAAAGTAACAGATACTATAGATCATGGTAAAAATCATCTGCTAAAGGAGACTTATTAAAGTCAGTAAATGTAGGGTAAGATAGGTAGAGGGAATAGAGCATGTGCATCAGGTCCTTAATTCAATCCCCGGTAGTATATGCTGCCCCAATCCAAGCTTCCTGATAGTAGGTTGTCATGTACCACTGAGTCTGAGCATAGTTACATCATCAATTGAACTACTTGAAATTTCTGATTAAGAATTGCCAAGAGTGGTTACAAGGCCCATAGCAATAACTTGGGGAACTCTCCTACAAAAAGAGGGATATATATATAATGACAGAGATCTTACCAATTACAGTTCAACAAACTATATGAATAATCTGAATTTGAAAAAATATATATGGTTTGAAAACACACTTGTTGGTGCTTAGGGCTTTCTTGTGGCTCTGCAATCAATCCTGGTAGGGACTGGGGGACAATATGCCAAGAATCAAACCCAGATCAGCCATGCTCAAAGCAAACATCCTACCAGATCCTCCCCAAAAACATATTTAAATTAAATAATACTCTTCTAAATTACACTAGATAATGAAAAAATACTACCAGAAATATCCCTTTCTTTTAGTCAATAAAAATAATAATACATCAAAAGACTAGACGTATGGTCATTACTTTCTTCAAAAATAAATGTGAATTACATGTGAGAGTATGGTTTTGTTTTGTTTGTTTGTTTGTTTGTTTTATTCTTTTTTTTGGGGGTTTTGGGTCACATCCAGCAGTGCTCAGGGGCTACTCCTGGCTCTATGCTCAGAAATCGCCCCCGGCAGGCTCAATGGACCATATGGGGTGCATCATTCGAACCACCGTCCTTCTGCATGCAAGGCAAACACCTTACCTCCATGCTATCTCTCTGGCCCTGTACATATGGTTTTTATATAAAGTTAACATTTTTAATTGATGTTCACTGGATATTAGTTTTAGTTTACAATTTAATGAAATATTTCTCCAAGAAATGAAATAATTTTAATGGGTGAATTGTTGTGTGATTGAAAATAGTGCAATAAGCTCAGCCTTCAACTTTAATGCTATAAAAAATAAAAGTACAATCCTTTTGGAAACAATGACTAAGAAATACTAAAAGTTGTAAAATAAATATTCTTATTACACAATGATAATAATGGACCTAAGAGTTAGTGCTTTAAGATTTTAATAAAATGCCAAAACTAAACAAACCAAAACAAAAAACACATGCTACAAATGAAACTTCAAGATTGAACAGAAAACTCAAGTAAAAACTTTTGTGTTTTTTTTTTTTTTTTGGTTATTTGGGAGCACATTTAGAAATGCTCCTAGGTTGGTTACTCTTGGCTGTGCACCAGAAATTACTCCTGGTCATGTTCAGGGCACCATATGAGATGCTGGGGATCAAATTTGTGTCAGATACATACAAGGCAAGCACCATACCTTTTAAACTATTGCTCCAACTCTTGAAGCCAAACTTTTTTTTCTTCAATAATTTTTATTGTGACCAATGTGAATTACAAGTCTTTCACAGTAATATTTAAGGTACATAGTGACATTGAGTCAGGGGTATTCCCACCACCAGTGTTGTCCTCCCTCCACCCCTGTTTCCAAGCATCCCCGTTCTTTGCCCCCCCCCCCCAGCCTGCTAGTATAACTAGTCCCTGATGTGTATAGCTTGTTGTAGATTGGATATCAATTCTGTTGTCGTTGACTTTGGGTTTGGTGTTTAAGTCTGATCATTTTTTATTTCCATTCAATGTTCATACAGTTGTTTGATCCTGGTACCATCAATTTTCCCCTTAATTTATGATGCAAAACAAGGTGATTCAAGTTATGTGATTCTGTTTGAAGAAAAAAAAAAGAAATAAAGAAAAAAAATTTAAAAAGACAAACAAAACCAGGAAAAGTTTGTCTAGAGGTTATAAATATCAATTTAAAAGAAGAAAGGTAAAAAGAAGAAAAACATAACAGAAATAAAAACACAATAAACAAAACAAACAACAACAAACAAAACAAAAAATGAAACAAATCTCAAGCAAAACCTTTTTAAAGTGACTGCATACTCAAAAGAATTTAAAATGTAAGTTTCCAGTCCTAACTGACTAAATCTGAAGTAGAAATCAATCAAAACAGAAAAGTTAATCAACTGAGACGATTCTTAAGCAACTATTTCTAAAATTGTTTCACTGAAAACATGTTTATTAAATTCCCAAATCAGGTAATAATTTTTAGCGTGACTACCTATATTTTTTCTCCACCTCAAGTGAATACCTATTTTTAGATCAATAGTACAAAGACATGAAGTAAAAATGAACTTGATTAAAGAAGAAAAACAATATATATTTGCCAATAGGTGATTGTATTTCTATAAGGCTTGAAGCACTCATCAAAATTACATTTACATAATAGTATATGAAAATACATAGGATAAGGTAACTTACTACAAATCAGTCTAATCTGTTATTTTTTTTTCTTTTTTTTTTTTGGTTTTTGGTTTTTGGGCCACACCCGGCGGTGCTCAGGGGTTACTCCTGGCTGTCTGCTCAGAAATAGCTCATGGCACGCACGGGGGACCATATGGAACACCGGGATTTGAACCAACCACCTTTGGTCCTGGATTGGCTGCTTGCAAGGCAAACACCGCTGTACTATCTCTCCTGGCCTTAATCTGTTATTTCAATGAATACCCATCTCAATTCTGGGATCACTGGTGCCCAATTCTCTGGCATGGCTAAATAAACATAATCAACACAAAATATTTTGCAGTTCTCTATGCAGGGCACACAATTCATATTTATTCCATATTCTATTCTCTATCCATAATTTTTTGTATGGGGAAAAGAAGATATTGTATTTTGGAAACTCTACTGCTGAAATAGCCCTCCCTGGACTACATTATTTAGCGTCAGTTTAAGAAAAAACATCATAATATTAGAATAACAGGAGAAGCTTTTTAAAAGTGTTATATAGTCTTTCAGAAGTCTTTTTTGTGATAGTTCATAGACAAAATGGTAGTGATGTGAAGAAAGATACCTTAGTTCATGACATGACTCATGTCATCCTAAGTAACATTTTGCAGCTCAATTCCTTCCCATTTTTAGTCTTCTTTATCCTGATTCTTAAATTCATTGCAGTGCTTTTATTTTTTTAATTAATATTTTTATTTAAACACCATAATTACAAACATGATTGTGCTTGGGTTTCAGTCATGTAAAGAACACCCCTATTCACCAGTGCACTTCAAGTGAGGGAAAGGCAGATAGTCTAATATCAATATATATTAGTATATAATTTTAGTATAATATTAGAGTTCTATATGAAATCATTTGATCATGCTTATTAATTGTGTCAAATTTCTAGATGATTGCCATTATTCCACTGCTGTTGATGGCTCAGCAGCACTGGAGGACAATTAGGCCCATCCCACCAAGATTTGCTCCAGATAGCAAACATTTTTTAATAGCTCTAAAGAGCAGGTCAAGCAAAGCAAGCTTACCTGTAGACTCTCTGTACCACTGGTAAATGTACTAAAGCACAATGTAGTTCCTTGTTTGTTAAAGCTTAAATTTGAAACCACCTATTTTTTTTTAAAAACAACAACAATTTATTTTACCTTTTATTTTCACAAGTGAAATGATATAGCAGGTCCTGGGTTGACTTGGTATATCATTAAATGTGGGCTTAGATCTATTTCACACGACCTTTAGTACAATCAGAAGAACCAGTATCTACCTGAAAAAAGTTCACATTGAACCTAAAAGGGTTTTACAGATTTTTAAATAATTACAAATTTATGAAAAATTTAAAATAAAATATAGTGAGATTGCATGTTTTTGCCACACAGCTTTCACCTATACTACTTTTATGAGATTACGTTTTGATAGTATAACATAAACTTTTATATATTATCAGTATAATGTGTTTACATGAATATGTGTCACTTTTTCTAATTATATTTGTATAACAGTCAAATCATAAAAATATTTCTCTATAAAGATACATTTTAATGTATTATTCTCATATGGGATTCTCATTCCACATATACTCCTTTTCATCCACTGTCTATCTGCTCTCTGATATAATTTCGCCGTTTAAAAATGCTATATAAATGGAATAATATAATATGTCATATTTTTAAATTGGTTTTAAATCCTAAAAATACCCTGTGGCTTATCTAATTTATTATATATCAACAGGTCAAACCTGGTTATTAATAAGTAGTGTTTTATGCTCAAGTTAAAAGTTATTTTAATCACTGAACTACAATAAGGACATTTTAATTGCTTGGGGATTTTGTTATTTTTAGAAATAAGCATTTTATTCTTAGCCATGGAAATGAAGCACATTTTTCCACAGAGTGAGCACCTGATTTTTGTAAACTAGTGAATAAATTATATTTACAATATTTATGTTGGGTTTCCAATAACATTGCCTAGAAATTAGTACACATATCTTTTTATTTTTTTTTATAAAATCTTTTTTAGGCATCATGATTACAAGCCTGATTGTAGTTGGGTTTCAGTCAAAAACAGAACACCCCCTTCACCAGTGCAACATTCTTACAAACATTGCCCCCTCTTATCTCTCTCCCAACTCCTGCTTATGTAGTCTCTCTATTCTATGGGTTTTAAGAAAAATTAAGGACATTATTTTAATAATGTTCAGAGACAATAGAGATGGGGGCCAGAATGACCGGCTCACGATACGAAGCTCACACAAAGAATGGTGAGTGCAGTTGGAGAGATAACTACACTAACAACTATCATGAGAGAAATAGAATGAACCCACCTATTTAAACGTACAAAATCCTATCTCTATCCAGAAGTCCACGCAGCCACTAAAACCCATATCACCTGACTGCTAAAGAAATTCTCCCTGAACCTCACAGAAAAAAAAAGCCTAGACTCAGTTTCTTTCTGCAAGCTCTTTTTTTTATCACCAATATATATATATATTGCAATTCTATATATTAAAATATTTACCCATTATTGAACAAGTATTAAGGATATTTAATATACATTTTGGAAACACACCACATACTATTTTTCCAAAATTCACTATTTCTCTAACTACTACCTACCCAGAGGATACCTTGAGAACACCAAATCCCTTTACACCTGTGATCAGAGAAAGTTGAATTTGCAGAAGAATCCCCACCTGCTTTTGAATACAAATAAGTGCCTCCATATGGGAGTCTATCCAAACACAAACAAGCTTTTTTAAAGAAAAAAAAATCTAGATCAGAGAATATTTGCTTTTGCTTCTGTTGTAATGCTGATCTTTCTCTCTCTAATATTAGGGAAAATAAGAAGACATGCCATTCCAAGCCCAAGGCAAACTGAAAATCTCAAGGGGAAAGGCAGGAAGATACCTCAAAAATTGGAAGGCCTACTTTGCATGCTGAAGCCTTGGTTGAATCCCCCAATGCACTGCCCCCCAAAAGTATGAGGCAGGATGCTAAGCACATTGCTGAGAGTCACCCCCAAGCACTACCTGGGGAGGTTGACCCAAAGTCAAAGAAAGAAATACAGTCTTCTGGGTTTTCTCTGACCATCTTCAAATCAAATTCTTGTGTGAAAAGATCTTCTTTTTTATCAAATAAATCAAATACTTGTGTATAAAGATCTTTTATCAAATACTTTTGAGAGCAATCCCTTGTCTCTTTCTACTTCTTGTATTGCTGCCTTGCTTCTTCCCATTATCTCTGTCTCCCAGTGTCCCTCAGAAACTGAAAACATGCCTGACAGTGATTTAGGAGGTTGTTTTTTTTTTTTTACTTTTTTAACTTTTTAATTACTATCTTTATTTAAACATCTTGACAAGAAAGAATTGCAATCTTATGAAGAATGCCTTCTACAGTGGTGTGTGACTTGATCACCACTTTCCCCCATACCACCTGGGCTGGACTGTCCTCATACTCAATGTTCAATAGTCGCCTGTTCATTGATTTATTAAACAGTTTTTCCGCTGGTATAAACACCCAAACACTTTCCGTATGTCGATGTCTCCAGCTAATGAAAACACTATTTATATTTTAGAGAAATGAAGTCAAGTGTTCACGAACACTGCACATTTGGAAGGTAGCAATGAACCAAATTTGTCATTTTAGTTTCTCCCCAGTGGATTTCTAGATTATGTTATCCTTTGGCTTTGCAATTTTATACATTCTATAAACTGCTCTACTTTGTTTCTGAATTATTGATGACTACATTTGGGGAAAATGTTCTTAGTCTTTTATAGAGGTAAGAATTCTTCCTTTTAGAAAACTTCAAACAAAAAATAAAAAGGGAATAAAGGAACTCCCCCGAAATTTATCTTTATTCAAGGAATAACTGTTGAGACTGTCTTTTATTTCTACAGTTTGTTAAACTTTTCCCTTTTTTCATTGATCAAAGTAGATTTTTCAGTGTTATCTCAGAACATTATTGCCAAAGGTAGTCAACTGAAAACAGAAGTCGTTTTATCATTGAAAGAGAAGTGAACATCCCTTTTATTTGTTCCAGAATCATTGTCTACTAGTATAAAAATCCAAAAATCAATAACAGACTATAGAGCAGAAAGAACAAATGATACCAGCTTCCTGTTAGACTTATAAAATAATTGAGAAATTGCTGAAGTCTGGCATATTGTCAAAAGTATAAGTGACATATGGGGTTTTGATAGTAAGGAAGGAGCATACAAACTCTAAAAGCAAACACTTCCAAATACCTGGTCCTAAAATAACTTTAAATTGGAAAATATTAATTTAAATTTGTAAAAAGCAAAAAAGGACACCAGCCTATTGCACAGTAACTAATAATTTTAGTGATATGTGTGGTTAATCAAGGTCAATATGAAAATCAGAAGAATAAAATGAAACCATTCAATATGATTATTACATTTAATTGTGGAATAGAAAACCAAATTTAGTTAATTTACAATAATCCCTGAAAAAATCATTTTAGTATATATAGAATCTTCCTGTGTTCTAAATAAATGAACATCTCATGTTTTCACCTTAACAAATGAATGAATGTCATAATTTTATTTTATTTATTAACAGCTTTTAGTTAAGATAACATCTTCTTTTGGGGGGTAGCTCTTGGACCCTGAAGTTTTTTTTTAATTTATCAACTGTTTAATACTATAAAATAATTAAATTTCAAGTCAAAACTTGGTTTTGATGTTATCACCCTAGATGCAGTGCATTCTGTAGGTCACTTCAGTTGTGACCACACATTTGATTAGATCACACAATTTGTGATGGCACCAGATAGTATAAACAACAATCGCACCAGGATTACACTCAGCGGGTAATATAATAGCATGTGCATATAGATATTTACATATTCAAATATTATGTCTAAAAAGTATTTCTGCACTGAATCTTTATACTACCAAGCTAGAGCAGAATATACACACACACCAACACAAATATATAAATGCATACAAATAAAAGACAGTCCACTACCACAAGAGATTTTCCTAATAGATGTCACTGTGTCATAGGGATTTTGAACTAAATCACTTAAGCCCACTTAGGCTCTCAAAAAGCTTTTATTAGTACATTGGTTAGCAAGAAGAAGGAAAATTAGAATTCTCACCCAGAATTATACTTTTTTTTAACCAGAAATAAACATTATATTAAGAAAGCCTGTCTAAGTTATAGAGCAGAGGTGGCGAATACGCGGCTCTCGAGCCTCATGCCGCTCCAGGCTGAAATGAATGCGGATCTTTGCCTCTTATCATGCTTTTGTATACTGTGGCTCTTTGCCAAGTGTGGATTTTGTTGTGCTGCTTCTGAGGAGGGACCTCTGAGGAGAGATATCCCAGAGTGCAGTCCCACTCCCAGGCTGCGTCCTCCCGTCTCCCATCCCTCGGAAACAACTGCACGGGCCAGGGAGCGTGGGACTCGTGTGTCACATGTTGGGTCACGTCTTGCTGTTAGTTCTTAAGTGTGGAGGACACAGCACACCCTCACCATCACTGCAGGATTTTTACCCTGACTCAAAATGGCAAAATGCAATATGTGTTTAATAGATTATTGTTAAAATTATATGCTTGTGTGTGTTTGTCTGTTTTGGCAGGTCACTGTGTGGTATAGCTCTCTGACTCTCACAGTTTAAAATTTTGGCTCTTTGTTTCGCACTTGTTCACCACCCCTGTTATAGAGAACAAAACCTGATATTTTCATAATGAGTTCCCCTCATCTGGTAATATGAGCCCCCTCTCCTCAATGCTGCCAGCCTCTATTCATTCAGGATATTTATTCCCATTTTTCCCCTCTGACCTTGGAATCTCTAATTCTACAACTACCTCATAGATAGATAGATAGATAGATAGATAGATAGATAGATAGATAGATAGATAGATAGATAGATAGATAGATAGATAGATAGATAGATAGGCAGATCAACAGATTTTGGATATTTAAATGATCAAAAATAAGTTTATGAAAATATAGTTAGCAATCATTATCAACATATATTTATGTAACATAAACAGTTTGTGATAAAATAAGTACACTATAGCTTTATATTCTTTAAATTTTTTAATTTACAACTTTATTATATAAATATATAATGTATTTATAAATAATATTAAACATAATTGATATACATTATATTTATAATGATATAATATATGATTATATGATGTTACTATACATCATATGATTAATATATTATATAATATTATAAAATATATAATAACTGTATATTATCATGATAACTTCATTAAAACTTATTTGTATGCCTAAATTATTTTAGAAAAATGCAGACTAAATTTTAAGTGAATGTATCTAGGAAAAATGGATGTAATGTAGAAGAATGAAATAAGACAATAGTTTATATATGATTATTAAAATTTTGTTTGAATTTAAATATATAAAACAAAAAATATATGGTATCGGTTAATAAATACCTAAGGAACAATTATTTACTTTAGGAACAATTTGTCATAGTACCATAACCTTAACATTACAATAAAATTCAAGATCAGTAAATAATAATCGCAGCTATCTGAAATTAATAATATATAGAAAATGGTTTATTTATTCAGAATATTCCCAGGGTAGAGTATTTGTTTGGTAATGTTGGTTTCAGTTCTTAACACCTGAATCATAGCTTTTTGATTAAATTTCTTTTCTTTTCTTTTCTTTTTTTTTTTGCTTTTTGGGCCACACTCAGTGTCGCTCAGGGGTTACACCTGGCTAAGCACTCAGAAAACCGCTCCCTGGCTTGGGAGACCATATGGAATGCCAGGGTATCGAACCAAGGTATGTTCTAAGTTAGCATATGCAAGGTAAATGCCATACTTCTTGCACCACAGCTCCGGTCCCTTGACTGCATTTCTAAATAACAATAAAAAATTTTTTTTGTTTGTTTTTGAGCCACGCCCTGACAGTCAGGGGTTACTCCTGGCTATGCACTCGGAAATTGCTCCTGACTTGGCGGTATGTCCTAGGCTAGCTCCAGCAAGGAAAGATGCCTTACCCCTTGCACCACCATTCTGCCCCCCCCTCTTTTTTTTCTTTTTTGGGGGGATAATAAAATTCTTGTAAAAAATATTTTTAAAGAAAGAAAAGTAATCATTTCTAAGGGAGAAAAATATTTGTGCTAAAAGAGAATTTAGTAAAAACCTCACTACTAATATATGTCCAGTTCTTTCCTAAAATTATAGCCGAGAAGATCTTTCCTAGCCATTAGAAATTAAATTATTTTCTCCAAACTTTAGCTCTGAGAAACATTTTCTATTTGTTTTTTCTCTTTATTTCTGTCACAATGCTGTTATCACGAATATAATTTCTTTTACGTATTTTAAGAACAAAAGGGGGCAGAGTAATGCCTGTGCTAATGCACTTGCCCTATTTCCATTAGTTTGTTTGCCTTTGATAAAATTTGCGTATGAAGTGTAAGAACATATAATAAATACATATCTACATGAAGAATAAACATAGAAAAATGACAAAAGCAATCACTATAGATATTTATTTAGCTTCTTAAACTCTAGCATTTTGTTGCTATCTGGCTTGTCTTCATCAAAATATCTTGAGAGATATACTAGCATAGATAGCAAATACTATACAAAAAATATTTATACAATTTTGAATTTTTAAAATATGGCATTAAGTCTTCAATAAAAGATATTAGAAAAACTGGTGAGGAAAATGATATGTGTGTTACTGCATCATCAATCATTAGAAGAAATACTATACCTATTATAGAAATAATTATGGGTACCAGACACATAATACAGTGGATAAGGCACTTGCCTTGCATATAGAAACACAAGTTTTGATTCTCCATAATGGCCCCACATGGTTCTTAAGCCTGCCAGGAGAAGAGTAAGCCCTGAGCAACAGCAACACCAGATGTGACTGAAAACAAACTCAAGTAACTGTTAACATTAAAATCATAAAAAGCCATATATATATAAATGATAGAGAACTTTACATCATAAAATTATTTCACAAAAACAAAATAAAAATTTACATTTTCTACAACTTACAAGAAGCCAACATAAACAAAAGACTGTAATCCAAGCCTAATAAAAAAAGAGTTTTAACTATAATAGTGGGTCCAATATATTTTTGAATCTCACGAAAAGTTATAAAATATTAAGCAAAAAGTGGTTAATAATTTATTCAAATCAAACACAAAATTTTAATATAGGTAGATGTAATGAATGCATAGCATCTATGTGTATACACATTTCAAATGTATAAATTTACTAAGATAAAGTATAAATAAGACATAAGTTGCTATTTATCAGCACAAATATCAAGTAATAATTTTTAATCTTGGTAAACAATATTTGTATACTACTAGTGTTTCTATTGGACCTGCTCTGTAAAGACAGTGCATATGTTCCCATATCTCTCTACAATGTAATAAGTTGATTGTATCAAATCTAAAAATTGTCTAAGTTTTTCATTCCTAAAATCTCATTTTAAATATATACTAAAGTTCAAATAAACTAAGATATTTAATTAAATTCTTTCTAAAAGCCAAAAAACTGCATTTTGTATTGTATTAGGGAAATCTCTAAAAAATAAACTGTAATAAAATGATAAGTACTTAGGCAAAATATATTATGCTACCATAATAACCACAAACTTCTTAATGGGGAGAGAAAATGCAGAGTATTTGATGAGAAAAACTAGAATATTAATAATATATACATATATATATACATAATAAACATGAATATATATGAAATATTATATATTATTTTAAATAGATACTTCTCATACTAGCTCTCAGTGGCACCAAATGGCAAGTGGTTGAAGAGAAGAAAACATAGACATACATGCAGACTTTCCTGTACTCTATTATTTTGAGATAATTTTGATCTGGGGTCAACAGAAAATTCTTCAAGCTGAGCCTTTTCCATGTGAAATTCCCTGTAAAATCCCCTTAAATAAAAGATATGAACATTAAAGCATAAGGGTCTTACCAAAATTAAGGTTTTTTTTTTTTCTTCAATAATAACCTTCCTATCAAAGAAAACTATATGTAAGGACAAACATCTAATTACAGAACATTCTGATCTTCATCATGAGTCACCCTCGCCTAATTATGTGAATTCTTTCATCTCTCCTTGAAGTCAAATTCCCATTTCTTAATATATGGTACCTACTTTGTTTTCCTCACTGGCTTTGAAATCTTCACATGTATAGAGTCCGTATACATATGTAATAATATTTTTTCTGCTTCTAAGATGTGTAATGTTAATTTGATTACTCAGAGCTTGAATGAAATAATCCAGGTTATAGGAAGAAATTTTCTCTCTCTGCCACATAGTTTTTCTGTCCTGCTCAGAGTGTATATATAACAATGATTTCTAATCAATGACACAACTTAGTATATAGGTAAATTAGTATATAGGAATACTGAAAAAGATGAGATAAAATTTTTCAAAGGGTGAGCAATTCTAGGAATATTTTCAAATCATTTTCAATAAATATTTATTTCAAAACATTAAAAACTCAATTAGTACTGGCAAAGTATATTTCACAGGAAGCAATAAAAATTAGAAAATAAAAATTAGAGAAATGTAAGCAATATTTTCTTTCCTTTAAATATAGTATATATATTTATATATAGTATAGTATATATGTATATCTATATCTATATCTATCTATCTATCTATATATGCTTTACACTGGTGACACAGTTTGAATTGATTTTTCAAATGGTTTTCGGCAGTGAATGAATGAAAGGTTGCATGTTCTCATTGTTGTATGCATCACACCAATAAACAAAAGGTGAGTAGCTTCAGCCACAGTCCTTTATACAACAGCCAAAAGAAGATTAGTAACAATGGGAAACAAATCCACACACACTAGGTAGAACAAATAATCCCCAGACTGAATCTAGGGCTCACCAATTTCAACAAATGTTGCTTACTCATAAAGAGAAATTTTGAATTCCAGGAATACATTAGGAATACATTAGGAAAAAAATTTAAATCAAGATTCAAGTTTTCATGCCACTCTGTTACAGCCTTTGTTGATTTTTTGCAAAAGACTCTATCCTTAGCTTTGGTTTCCTCTACTTAGCAGAAATAAGAAAACTTCCCCTGTTGCAACAAAGCACAGCTCACTTGAAATATTCTCCAGCTACATTATGGATTTATGGCAATACCTGAAGCCTTTATTAAGTTTATTAAGCTTGAACATTCACATGCAAAATACAGCAATTGCTCAGAATGCTTTGCTATTAAAAACTTTCCAATAAGGTGAAATAATGTCTTCATAAGTCAATGCATATTTCATGGTTGGTATTGCTTATTGTTTTTGTTCTAATATGAATTTAATGAGAATTTCTATGTGTTAGAGATTGATTAATAAAGATTTTATTTCCAATAGTTCGGGTCAATCCCCTAAGTAATTGGCCTCTAGACAATTTCACATGAAACACATTTTTATAGGTATCTAGGTAATGTGTGCTATTAAACAGTCTGCTTATGAAAGAAAAATTCTAAATTTGATCTGTGTCAGATGATGAGCCCTGGAGAGTTGCCATCTGGTTCATGTATTTTTAATAACTTAAAGATTATGTTGCTGTAGTTCAAATCTACAGTGTCTTTGGTTTGTTTCATGGGTAGCTGGGGGCACAGGATTGGGAGGCTGGGACTTGAGAATTAAAATGTGTTACTTGTAAAACTAGATTTAATGATTCCATATCATTGAAGGGGTGTGAGGCAAAGACACTCAAATAAGACCTTTTTTTAGTAAAAAGTCACATTTCAAATAAAAATTAATAGAAAATCTATAGAAAGAGGCATGTGTATTTTTGGCATTCAAGAATTGGACTCTGGTGAAATTTTCAAATATTGGGTCAACTCTGACTGAGAAATAGTCATTTTAACAATATGAGCTAAATGTACTTAAATCTACAAATACATATATTATGAAGTGAGATATCATTTCATTAATATACTACGTTAATTTAAATCAATGTTCTTACATATTTTTGGTTTTTAGTTTTACACTTTTATCGAAACATATTTTCATAGCAATATCTTTTTCTTTCTCTAATGGTTCTAAAAGTAGGTTAGAAGTTTAGAAGTTTGAGGGCAGGTGATAGGATTACGTGGCCACATTTAGCTACATGAGATGATTCTGAGCAAGTGCATATTAGTTCTAGTTAAATTATCCACAAAAATTAAACATAAAAGTTAAAATAATGTCCTAGAAAATGTGTAGACATTCCCCAGGAATGTTTGAGAAAAACTAAATTTAAGAAACAGTCCTTAAGTTTTTTCTCTTTTATCACCAGCATTTCCCAAAATAAGTATCCCTTTTCCTTACCACAAATGTGAGAACTTGGGTCAAAGCGATAGCATAGTGGGAGGGCGTTTGCCTTGCATGCGGCTGACTCGGGACAGACCCGGATTCTATCCCTAGAATCCCATATAGTTCCCTGAGCATGCTAGGAGCTACTTCTGAGATGCACTACTGAGTTTGGCCCAACCTCCCTACTCCACCAATGCAGAGACTTAAGAAAACCTTATGTTCTAGGTTTGCAAGATTAAGGTAATTTCCTTCTATATTCTATAGTATGAATGTTTATTTTTTTTTTTGCTTTTTGAGCCACACCCAGTGACGCTCAGGGGTTACTCCTGGCTATGCATTCAGAAATCGCTCCGAACTTGGGGGACCATATGGGACACCAGCAGAACTAACTGCAGTCCGTCCTATGTTAGCGCTTGCAAGTCAAACGCTCTACACTTGCACCACCGCTCTGACCCAGGAATGTTTAATTTTTTTTAATAAAGAGCACTCACAGGTGAATCATAAATTTTTCAACTCTTCTGTTGTAATACCTTAAGAAATCATAATAATTTAAAATATATCTATATATAAACTTTGTTCATGCTTGTCATCTACCTAGAAAGAAAAAATTGTTATTGTTATGGGGGAAAATGACAATGAAACAAAGCTGAAACATTTGGCAAAAAAATTCAATGAACTTTCCATTATAATATACTGACACTTGGGGTCTGGAGTGGTGGTGCAGCACTAGGGAGTTTGTCTTGGACAGACCTCGGTTTGCCCAGGATGGACCTCAGTTCGATCCCACGGCATCCCATATGGTTCCCCAAGCCAGGAGCAATTTCTGAGCACTTGCCAGGAGTAACCCCTGAATGTCACTGGGTGTGGCCCAAAAACTAAATAATAATAATAAAGATAAATAATTGTAATAATAATATACTGATACTTAAAGATAAATAATTAAATGAAATAAAATTCATGGCAATTAAATCAAAAGTACAATCAACTAATATTTGCATGAGTACCAACCTGCTCAGAGAGCTTTCCTGCCTAATATACTATGCAATTGGTGTTTCAAAATCTACTGGCATCTTGGCATTTCTCCTGGCAAGACAACTAATAGATTACATGAATTTTTTCAATTTCAATCATTTGGATCACTACGCAAAGAAAAATTCTGAGAGAACCATAGGGAACATCAAAGCAACAATAATCATTAGGCTATATGCCATGTGAGGAAAGCAATAGTTAAGTATTTGTTACATCTCTGTGCCATCACCAATACTCAGGAAAGTGCCAGACAGAAATGTTGCTGAGAGGCAGAAAGAGTAGCGACCAATTTGATTTTCTGCCTTGTACTTTTAGTAGGTTTAATTAAACTGGTCATTTCATCCATAATCCTTTATAGAAATAAAACAGAAAAAGCAGAATCCCTCATGATGATTCCTTCTCATGATTACTGGATGTATTTTAAAATCATTTTAATCAAATGTTTGGCTTAGCTTCTCAGTATTTCCCCTCTGTAGGTTTATATTAAAACTTTCCTCCAATATTTCAAATATACAAAATATAAAAAGCTTTACTTGACCCTAAATCATAGTGAATTTAACTGACATGATCAACATGAATATACCTACAGTAGTTAATCCATCACACCAGAAGGGCATAGAGTTGTAATTATAGATGTTAATTACTACTATATGTTAAATAATATATAATTCCCAAGTAAGAGCTACATCTCTCAAGAACAGTGATTTTTAGATGAAATAGAAATATGACCCAGAAATAATGTTCACATTCTCAAGCAAAACTAATTTATACTGTTCAAATTTGCAATTTACTAACAACTCCTATAATCAGTAATTTTCACATTAATATAGTTTTATGCTCCTATCTTCGGAGTAAAACAATTCATTGAGCCAATCTTTCCTTGATGTTGTTGTTTTGATCTTAATTTTTAACACTCAAGTATCCTAGAAATATATGAGTGAATAAATTAAATGTTATTCTTTGAAATATCTTCACATTCAACTCATGTATTTTTTCTGAAGTTAAATATCCATCCCTATGCTACTATTTCCAGCAAACATATTACATTTTCAGGACACACATCAGACCTTTCGAGGAAAACAATCCATTTTGATGCCTATAAAAGTGGCTTCTGAATCCACTCACCTAAATCTGATTCTCCATTCTTCAGATGTTCATTTCCAGCCTTCTGAGAGATATTTCTACCAGTACCCCATGCCCTCATTTTTATTTAAGTACCACCAATGACTTCTACCTAAAAACTTTTGTTTTTTTATGCTCCTCTTTCTTATGTATATAACATGTAATAAATCACCAAGCTTTTTCCATTGTTACATATCATCTTATTTTTCTCACTACTGTAAGAAATCATCATAAAAACAAACAAATCAAGATCTCCTATATCTTCAAGGATACAAAAAGGGCACAAGAGTGTATAAAACCATGACACTTAACACTCAAGTTTAAAGACTATGAGTCAAATTATCTCTTTAAGTATAAAATTATACAAACTTAGATTTTATAGGATTTTATAGTACATATATGTATAATTGCTATGGCATGCGAATCAAGACAAACAGAAAAATTTTAAACTATGCGATCTCACTTATGATCTGAGAAAAACTAAATATAGAAAGAATAGAATGTTAGTTAATGTTATCAGTAGTGAGGAGGTGAGGTAAATGAGGATGGTGGGCTGATCAAAACATTTCAAGTTGTAGTTGTGTAGAATTAACAACTATAGAACTAATATTAAGCCTGATAACTAAAGTTAAGAATATTGAACTGGGGCCAAAGAGATAGCTTGCCTTGCAAGCAGCCGAACCAGGACCTGAGGTGATTGGTACGAATCCTGGCATCCCATATGGTCCCCCGTGCCTGCCAGGAGCTATTTCTGAGCAGATAGCCAGGAGTAACCCCTGAGTGCCGCCGGGTGTGGCCCAAAAACCAAAAAAAAAAAAAAAAAAAAAAAAAAAAAAAGAATATTGGACTGAATATTGGAAATTTTCTAAGAGTAAATTTCAAAGATTCTCATGATGAAAATTTTTATAACTAAACATATCATATGTTATTCACTGTACTAATCATTTCTCTACATAAAGAGTGGGGTTATTTTTTTTTACAAATTCTGCCTATGACTTTATTATGTATATTTTAACACAATTTTGAAAAAGTTATCTTGAAAGTTTATAATAATAAAACATACAAAAAGGATCATTTAAAAAGATCATAATGAATCCAAAAACATAGAATAGACAAATAATATTTCACATGTTTAGAACCAGCTTAATCTTTATACCACTGTTGCTATGATTATATAATCAAAATGCATCCTGTCTTATGATAATAGTGTTTGCAATCCTGCGTTCTGTTATAAAATATGAATGACCATCACGTGTGTGTTCATAAAGGCTAATTCTCATTTTCTCATTATTTATTTACTTATTCATTCAACAAGCAATTATTGAGCCGTCCCTACTCTGGGACTTACAGTCTCAAAGCCTGAGAGCTTCCTAAAATTTTCTCAGCACTTAAACTTCACTTCTCTGACACAACTTAGTTTTTCAAGTGTATGTTATATATATGTTGCAAATTGCTAAATTCCTATTCTGCAAAAAAGAAAATCCAACCTCAGTTCTCTCAGACTTTTAAAATTAAATTTTGAGGAACTGGGAGATAATATAGCGATTATGCATATGCCTAGCATTTACCCTACCTGGGTCCAATTCCACACACCAATGGTCCCTCAAGCATTATTAGATGTGGCCCTAGACATCCCCCAAACACTTCCTGGTACAGCCCAGGTAATCTTGGGCACTAGAGACCCTTGAGCATCATCATCACACTGTCAGGTTGACCAGGAACTGCTGGTAGAGCCTACAGGGCTCCTGAGTACCACCTGAGAACTACCACTCCCCTATAAGTTAAATAGAAATTTGAATAAGTTTTGCATCTATGATTTTAAAAATGGAATTTTGTAGTTTGTTGCAATTTGGAATTAGAAGGTGCTGTGCTAAGCAAAGTTAAGTCAAAAAGAAAAAGACAAACCCTAGATGATCTCACTAATAAGTTACTGACACTATTAGAAATAAATAAGAAATCAACAACAACAAGTGTGAGCATTCAAGACAGTAGAAATTTTTCATAAACATAGATGTTACAAATGGTTTTGTGAAATTCCATAATTTGCTGGAAGATACATTTCTGTTTTATTCTTTTTTTATTTTGTCATCACCAAATTTTTATTTAAACCAGGGGTCTCAAACTCGTGGCCTGCGGGCCGTTTGCGGCCCTCCGTACAACATTTTGTGGCCCATGGCCGGTCTTCAAATATCGCAGTATTTGCGATTATTTGCTTACCGAATAATAAAGGAAAAAATCACATTAAACATTCGCATACCCTGAGCAGTTCCGTTTGGGGTATGCAAATGTTTAATGCGATTTTTTGCAATATTTTTCTTGCTAATACGAATTTTTATTGCTAATATTTGGTAAGTGAAATCCCTTATGCGGCACTGCATCACCCCAACTTTGCCTCCTGCGGCCCCCAGGTAAATTGTGTTTAAGACCCCTGATTTAAACTATGTCACTCTGCAGTTTTTCCCCAAAGCAAATGAAGTCTTTTTTTTTTATTAAATATTTACCCAATGGCTTTCAGAAAACCCAGCATTTAAAAAACAGTTGATATGTAACTGAAAAAATAAAACACTAAATGCAAAATTGAATGTTGATCCATTCTGAGGAAACATTGAAGTTGAAGGGGATAAAAATATTTCAAAAGTGTGTTTTACTTCTATCTAGAAAATGGAAAAGAACATGAAAATGATCTGAAGAACCATCATGAAAATTAAAATCAGGAAGAGCATTCCATGAAGGAGTTTTAGAGAATAATTTCTGATCAAGAGGATGTCAAGCTTGAGCAAAAAGAATGCTTAGATTTCAGGTCTGTGGGCCAAGTGAACATCTCAAAGCTGGAGCACAGAGACATGAAATGTATATTGAAATAAGATCATAGCAACAGAGAAAGAATGCTGGTGAGAATGAAAGAAGTAAAGACCAGAATGATAGCACAGCAAAGGTAGGACCTTTGCCTCACACACAGTTGATTTGACCTTAATTCGATCCCCAGTATGCCTTATAGTTCCCAAAAGACCCCAAGGAATGGCTCTTAAGTGTAGAGCCAGGCATAATCCCTGTGCATCACCAGGTATGTATCAAAATCCAAAACAAAACAAAAAGAAAGAAAGAAAGAAAAAGAAAAGAATGAAAGAAGGAATAACAATAGGCAAAGGAGGAAATTACCAATCTAATACTTCATGTAAAATGTGGCATTTCTTTAACTATATTATTTTGACTTCCTAATAGTAGGTATATAACTTAAAACTTAGAATTACATTACCACTAATATAATAAATGTCTCAAGTTTCTCACAACTCAGTGGCGAAGACCAATAAAAAATTCAATGGTTTTGATTCTAGAATTTGGCTAACAGCAGGCCGGAAAAGTAGCACCCAATATTGGAGAGGAAAATCCTGGAGGTTTCCAGAGAAAATACAAATAAAACCTGGAAGTATAGAAGCCATTGGCATCCATGATTTCGGGAGGCTTTCAACAAAGGCAAGAAGCTGTATCTAGGTAGTGAATATCTCTAAACATTCTATCCAACAAAGATTAACACAACATGCCAATTTAAAATTTGCAATTTTTAGTTTTAAGCTTTTATTGAGATATGGTGACTTACAGAGTTATTCATAGTTGAGTTTGGCACACTATGTTCCAGTATCAATTCTACCACCAGTGTCCACTTTCTTCAACCAGTGTCCTTAGGTTCCCACTCAACCTCACACTGAACCTCAGGCTGCCCCTCTGACAGACACATTTTTAAATAAGTTTGTTGTGATTTGAATCTCCTTCTTTTATTGACATTGACAATAGATTTGGAGATAAAGCTGTATCACTTCTCTACATAACTGATGTACCTGATGCCCTTGTTCCCTGCTTTCTGTCTCCCTTCCTTGGCATTTGCCTCTTCTTACTCCATCCTCAATTTATTTCTCTCCTCTCTTCCATATATCCTGAGGTCAAGGGTTAAGTAGGAACATTTCCCTTTATTATGTTGCATTCCCTAGTTAAATTATTCTATATACCACAGATAAAAGATCAATTTTTCTTTATTACAACCCAAACGTGCAATAATAGATGAAAGGACAAAGAAGCTATGATACCTCTAAGATACTATGCAGTCATATCAAAAATAAATCCATGCAGTTTGTAGCAACTTGGATAAAACTGGAGAGGATAATATAGAGCAAATTAAGTAAGAGGCAGAAGGTCATATACAGGCCAATCTTACTCATGTGGCAGCTAGAGAAACAAATCAAGTGTACGGACAATATCAATGTATACATTAAACCTTACACAACATATACCTGAGAGGGCCAGTTTGGGAGTGAGGAAAGCCAAGTGCTAGGTGGGGGTTGGTGATGAATGACTTCATTGTCTGAAAGTAACATAAGAACATATGCAGAGTCTCCAGCACAGAAAATGCAAAGGGAGTAACATGCACTAAAACTATAAATATCAATTAGCAAATAGGAGAGTGATAGGAGAAAAGAATCAGACAGAAAGTAACATAGGGAGAGGAAAAGGGTCTGGATACTTTGGGGGCAACAATATGCTATAACTTTGAACATTAATACCATAAACTTGAACACTATTCTAATTCTATCATTAAACTATAATAAAAATTAATCAATAAACCAATAAGTTAACATCACTACAAAAATAATAACAAACTTTGCTTTATTAATAATTTCTTTATAAATGGATTGTTCAGATATCATTCACTCACCAAATGTTATTTGACTCAAGCTGATTTCAAATGTTTCCCTGTCTTTTGTCAGTTTTTTTTCAGCCTGACATGCCTAACTTTTCCATATTCACTTCCCAAAATTCTATTCATGCACTAAAGTCCATCCATTAATCTATTAATACACCATCATTTTTATGAAGTCATTACTCAGAATTTGAACAAAGTCCTCCTCATCTTCCTTTTAAATACCTAAAATAATTTTGTAGGCTATGTTGTTATGTATACCACATTTTATCTTCTGCAATTAGGTTTCTTACAAAGTTTTTGTCAAGTCATTGATTTGCTACTCGACCTCATAGGATACTAGAACAAATTTTTGCATAGTCAACAAATGTCAACATTTACTGAAATGAGTTAACAAGACTGTTCAAAAAGAAAATCAAATATATGGGAGAGTTGAATCTGTTCCTAGTTTGAGTTATATATATTTTATATATATTAATATATTTGAATAGAGAGAAAGATAACCACTTGGAAGTCTATTGGCAAAGATAGACATAAGATCTACTCTCACCAAAATTTCTTCTAGTGCTTATATTTCTTTTCTCCATAACTATTTGTAAAAAAAAAAATAATAAAATAAAATAAAATAAATAAAACTTCTGTCACTCTACTAAAGGATTTTATTCATAAAATGAAATAGAGAAATGAAACTCCTGTCACTCTACTAAAGGATTTTATTCATCAGTACAAAATTATTACAATTATATGGCATCATAAAAAAGAAAAAAAACATAGCACAATGTATACAATATGTTTCAGGAATTGTGAATGGTGTGTGAAGTATGCTTCAAATGGCTACACAATTATACTGGGCTGATAAACATTTTTAAATAAACTACTGCAATAACTGCATGGTTACATTATAGTTTTCAAAATTATTACTTTATTTTAAAATGTTTTTTATAAATACAGTATGTGTCTCAATGAAGATTTTTAATTAAATTTCTTTACTGTAGACACCATGCTTTAAGGATAACTCATAATAGAGTTATTTTTGTCATTGAATATTCCAACACCAATCCTCCCACTAATGTAACATTTCCTCCACTCTTTTCATCAGTTTCCCCACGACCCTGAGGCAAGTACGAATGATTTACTTAACATTACTTGATACAGTTACATAGTAATGTAATGATAGAAAAGACTGTGTTAAAAAGAAAATTAAAAGACTGTACTAAAGAAAAATTTGTGAATATCGCCATGTCTCACGATGGAGTCCTCTGAAGGTCTACAAAGCAGCATAAGCGGCATACTGCCAATTGAGTACTCTGCTATTGATTCTGTTTGTTGAGATTATGTGGCTTCTATAATAATTTCACATCAAATTTGGTATATTCGTACTGGAAATCAGTATTAAAATTATGGGGGTATCACACCACATAAGCAGTCTGGTGGTTCATAACTGTGAAGATCAGCAAAAGGGAGCTGATGATCTCATATGTGACATCATGTTTCATAGGGGCCATTGAAGGTGCCCAGTGCAATCAGCTGTGAGGCTGTCCAGTCCATGAGGTTTTGCTATTAGTTGAGCCTCTCTTTTGAGAGTTAGATGAGTCTATGTGTTGGCCATTTGTTCAGACATGGCAGAAAGCTCTGGTAAATGGGCCTAATTTCCAGGAAGTTCTGGAAGTACAGAAGCATGGGATTAGTTTGAGGAGAGGGGGAAGATGCCCAGCCCAGCTCCAAGGGTCGTGAGATATGTCAGCCACAAAACCAGCATGCCTGACTAAGGGCGCCTGAGCACTGCACGTTTGAAACCAAACCTGAGCAGGTTGGGGCCAGAGAAGTGCAGCTGTGAAGCAAAGCATCTCTAGCAAATGAACTCCACCATAAAACGTAGGGGAAAAACCACACAACAAGCATGACAATGGGGAAACAACACAAGCCAACATCAGAAATATTAAATGAAGACAGCAGCTCTGATGACTCAAAAAATGCCAACCACCTACTTAGCCTCTCAGATAAGAAGCTTAGAGTAGAAATATGGAAGATGTTCATAGAACTCAAAGAAATTATAGATCAAGCAGAATAGACCAAGAAGACAGAAATCAGAAAAGGCCAGACTGAAAAACTGAAAATAAAAGGACTGAAAAACTCAGTAGATAAAAAAAAAAAAAAAAAAAACTCAATAGAAAGCCTCTTTAACAGAGTAACTGAAGCTGAGTACATAATCAGTGAGCTGGAAGATGAGATGCAGAGAAACTCCATACAGCAGAAGATATTGGAAAAGAACCTCAAACAATGGAAAAAATACTCAAGGAATGTGAGCAAATAAAAATTGAAGTCTTTGATAAACTCAACAGAAACAACATAAGAATCATAGGAGTCCCAGAGACCCAGGAAGAAAATCCCCAGGAAGAATCAAAGTCAAGGACATCATTACAGAGAAATTTGATAAATTTAACAGAAACAATATAAGAACCATTGGAGTCCTGGAGACCCAGGAAGAAAATCCCTGGGAAGAATCAATAGTTTAGGAACATCATTACTGAGAAACTCCCAGAGCTAAAGTCAGCATGCAACCGAATCCTGCATGCCCAAAGAATACCAGCTAAATGAGAACCAAAGTAAAGTACCACAAGACACATCCTAGTCACAATGAAAAACCTGACAGAGATGCTACAATAAAAGAAAACTACAGACCAATATCACTGATGAACACAGAAGCAAAGATCCTCAACAAAATTCTGGCAAATAGGATCCAAAGCCTCATCATGAAGGTCATGTACCGTGACCAATTAGGATTCATTCCAAGAATGCAAGGATGGTTTAACATACATAAACCAATCAACATAATACACAATATCAACAAAAAGAACAATAAAAACCATAGGATCATATTAATAAATGCACAGAAAGCATTAGATAAGGTCCAACACCCATTTTTGATAAAACCCTGTATCTCTTAGGCCAGTGGTCAGCAACCTGCGGCTCGCAAGCAACATGTGGCTCTTTACACTTTTAATTTGGTTCTTCTGTGTGCCTTGTGGCCGCTCCAGGTGTCAGGACTCTGCTCCTAACCTCTGTCAGTGCCCGCCCTGTGTGCAGCCCCCGCAGCCAGCTCCACACAGCTCCAGTCGGGTCATGTGATATCAGGGGTGTGACTCTCTGTGTGGCGCCACACAGCTCCAGTCAGGTCATGTGGTATGGGAGTGTGTGACTTTCTGTGTGGCACAAACAGGTCCAGTCAGGTCATGTGGTATGGGGGTGTGACTTTCTGTCTGGAGCCTTGGCTTTGAGGCAGCATCCTCTCTGCACTGTAGACTGAGGAGTAACATAAGAGAGAGCCGTGTGTGGGTCAGTGGCTGCATCAAGTCACTGTCCAGTCTGGACGCCCCCCCCATTCCCTCCCTGTGGGACAATATATGTATTGGGGCCCTGTGAGCCACAGCTTAACGCATTATTTTTAATCTAGGAACCAGCAAAATAAGCTAGTGGTTCTGAGGTCAATATATAACAGTACCAGTGAGGACTATGTGAGTGAACCCTGCTTAAAATATCCATGATGAGCCCCACTAATTTTATAATACTATTTACACACACATGAGATGCCATATATTTGTCATCCACAGATCCCCCCATAACAGTGCATCATCCTCAGTTCCCCCATAACAGGGCATCATCCACAGAACTGTGGGGCTCAAAATTTGAACGTCTTTGTGCTAATTTAGAAAGATTGGAGAAACACAAATGTGAACTTAGTTCACAGCACAAGTGGTCTGCTTTGAAAGACCTGGAGAAGGAAGATATGTTGATTTTTAACACCTGGAATAGTATTCCTGACTCATATAATCAACTAAAAAGCTAGTGTTTGCTGTTCTTTCCTTGTTCGGGTCTACATATTTATGTGAACAATCATTTTCAAGCATGAATCTTATCAAGAGTAAATTGAAAATCGTCTCATTGATGAGAACCTGGAATCATGCCTAAAATTAAACACAACAAATTACAAACCTGACTTATTCTAACTAGCCAAGGAAATGCAAGGACAATGTTCACATTAGTGTTTGTGACTTTGTCAGTCATTGTCAGGATGTAATTTTCTCTACATTGTAAGGCAAATTTTATGGAATTTAATGTTATCGATAAATAATATCATTCTAAAGTTTTTGTTTTATTAGTCATGTTATTTGTATCCTCCCGACCTATGTGGATACTTGCACATAGAATATTCTCAATAAAAACTTATTGAAACTAAAAACAGTGTACCATCCTATTTTCTGTTTTAAAAATGTGGCTCTTGGGGCCTGAGAGATAGCAAGGAGGTAAGGCGTTTGCCTCTCATGCAGAAGGTCAGTGGTTCAAATCCCGGCATCCCTGAGCCTGCCAGGAGTGACTTCTGAGAATAGAGCCAGGAGTAACCCCAAATCTGCCAAAAAATAAATAAATAAATAAATAAATAAAAATTAAATAAATAAATAAATACATAAATAAATAAAATGTGGCTCTCAAAATAAATTTTAATTGTGGTTTTGGCGAGATTTGGTTCAGTTGGAAAAAAAAAGGTTGCTGACCACTGTTTAGACCAAGAGAATTGCCTTTCTAATCTTCCCAATATTTGCTGTGCCCATGCAAAAAAAAAAAATGCACAAATTTTTTTGTTATTGTTGTTTTGGTTTTCTTTGATTTTTATTTTTGTTTTGTTTTTATATTGGGATGGTGGTTATTGTTTAGTTCTTGTATTTATTGCTGTGGTGCTTTTGGGGTATTTTAGTTTGATTTTTTTTTTTTAGTCATAGTTTCCTTTCCTTGTTTGTCTGTTTGTCGATTTTTTTTGGGGGGGGTCACACCCGGCAGTGCTTAGGAGTTACTCCTGGCTCCATGCTCAGAAATCGTTCCTGGCAGGCACGGAGACCATATAGGATGCCGGGATAAGAACCAATGACCTTCTGCATGAAAAGCAAATCACCTACCTCCATGCTATCTCTCCAGCCCCGACATTTTTGTATTTTTTATGTTTTTCTTCCTTTTCCCTTTCTTCTCTTAAATTGATATTTATAACCTCTAGAAGGACTCCTTCTGGTTTTTTGTTTGTTTGATTTTTGCCCACTTTTTTTCCCATAAAACAGAACCACATAACTTAAATCATCTTGTTCTGCCTCATAAATTGAGGGGGAAATAATGGATGGTACCAAGACCAAACAGTCATATGAACATTGAGTAGAAATAAAAATTTATCATACTTAAACACCAAATCCAAAGCCAACGATAACAGAATCGATACCCAATCTACAACAAGCTAGACACAGAGGGGACCACTTATACTAGCATCCCAAGGGGCAAAGGAGAAGGGGATATGGGATACATGCTGGGAACAAGAGTGGAAGGAGGACAACACTGGTGGTGGGAATGTCCCTGATTCAAACTCACTAAGTACCTAAAATATCACTGTGACAGATTTGTAATACACTTTGGTCAAAATAAAAATTATTTAAATAAAAACTCTCATAAAGATGGGAATGAAAGAACTTTTTCAAAATAGTCAAGGCCACCTACCACAAGCCAATGGCAAATATTATTCTCAATGGAAATAAACTAAAAGCCTTTCCTCTATAATCTGGTACAAGACAAGGCTGCCCTCTCTCAACACTCCTGTTCAACATAGTTCTGGAAGTCCTTGTCATAGCGATTAGGCAAGAAAAAAGATATCAGGAGTATCCAAATAGGTCAAAAAAAAAAATCAAGCTCTCATGATTGCAGATGATATTATACTATATTTATAAAACACTAAAGACTCTTCCAAAAAGCTTTTAGAAACAATAGATTTATATAGCAACGTGGCAGACTACAAAATTAAAACGCAAAAATCAATGGCCTTCTTATACACTAATAATGATAGAGAAGAAATGGACATTAATAAACAACCCATTCACATTAGTATCACACATCTCAAATAGCTTGGAGTCAACCTAACCAGAGAGGTGAAGGACCTATACAAAGAGAACTACAAAACCCTGCTTCAAAAAAAAAAAAAAAAAAAAAAAAAAAAAAAAAAAGGACATACTGAAATGGAGACATATACCCTGATCATGGACTGAAAGGATTAACATAATTAAAATGGCAGTACTCCCCAATGCATTGTATAGATTTAATGAAATACCTCTAAGGATACTCATAGAAGTCTTCTAAGAAGTGGAACAAACACTTCTAAAATTTATTTGAACAGTAAACACTAATAAGTAGAGGAGTGATGGCTAATCTTTTTGAGCCCAAGTGCCCAAACTGCCGCACAAAACCAAAAAATTTCTGCAAAGTGCCAGCATATCCTCCCAATGGCCAGTTAGGCCCTGTTGCCAGGTGAGCTGCAAAGCAGACACCGGCACACTCGCCTCCCATCATGCTGCATATCTTAATTGCAGACCTTCCTGCATGCCAGCTGCAAGGCCTTCACATGCCACAGCTGGCACACGTGCCATAGGTTCACCATTGCTGAACTAGATCTATAGAAATCCTCGGGGAAAGTAATATGGGAGGCATCATTTTCCCCAACTTCAAATTGTATTACAAAGCTATAATCATTAAAACAGCATGCTATTGAAATAAAAACAGGCCCTCTGATCAGTGGAATAGACTTGAGTATTCATAGAATGTCCCCCCCCAAAACATACAATCAACTAATCATTGGTAAAGTGTCAAGAAATCCAAAATAGAGCATGGAAAGCCTCTTCAACAAGTGGTGTTGGGACAACTGGTCAGCCACTTGCAAAAAAGCAAACTCAGACCTCCATCTATCACCATGCACAAAGATCAAAGCCAAATGGATTAAAGACCATGACATTAGACCTGAAACTTTAAGATATATAGAACAACATGTAGGTATGACATTCCATGTCATTGAGATTAAAGGCATTTTTAAGGAGGGTAACAGCACTCTCCAAACAAGTGGAAGCAAAGATAAACATATGGAACTATATTAAGCTGAGAATCTTCTGCACCTCAAGTGAAACAGTGCCTAGGATACAAAACCCATACATAGAATGGGAGAAAATATTCACCCTATATCTATCAGATAAGGAGTTAATATCAAAGATATACAAGGTACTAACAGAACTTGAACAAGTAAAAAACATCTAACCCCATCAAAAATGGAGAGAAGCAATGCACAGACACTTTGTCAAAGAAGAAATACAAATGGCCAAAATACACATAAAAATGCTCCATATCATTAATCATCAGGGAGATGCAAATCAAAACAACAATGAGCTATCATCTCACACCATAGAGATTGGCATATATCACAAAGAACAAGAACAGTCAGTGCTGGCGGGGATGTGGTGAGAAAGGTACTCTCATTCACTTCTGGTGGGAATGCCATCTAGTTCAGCCTTCATAGAAAACAATATGGAGATTCCTCAAAAAGCTGAAAATTGAATTCCCATATGATCTAGCTATAACACTCCTAGTGATATACCTTAGGACAGTGGTCAGCAATGTTTTTTTTTTTTCAACTGAGCCAAATCTCGCCAAAACCAGGATTGAAATTTATTTCGAGAGTCACACAGGGCGCGCACTGACAGGCTAGGAGCAGAGTCTTGACTCCTGGAGCGGCCACCCGGCACACAGAAGAGCCAAATTAAAAGTGTAAAGAGCCACATGTGGCTAGAAACACAAAAGTACAATTCAAAAATCCCTTCCTCACGCCTATATTCATTGCAGCACTATTTACAATAGCCAGACTCTTGAAACAACCCAGATGCCCTTCAACAGATGAATGGCTAAAGAAACTCTGATACATATACACAATGAAATGCTACCATCAGGAGAGATGAAATTTTCCTATACATGGATGTATATGGAATCTATTATGCTGAGTGAAATAAGTCAGAAGGAAAGAGATAGACACAGAATAGTCTCATTCATCTATGGGTGGAGTGGGGGTGGGTTTTTTTTGTTGTTCTTTGGGACACACTCATTTGACACTCAGGGGTTACTCCTGGCTATGCACTCAGAAATCATCCCTCGCTTTGGGGGACCATATGGGACACTGGGGGATTGAACCTCGGTCTGTCCTAGGCTAGTGCTTGCAAGCAGATGCCTTTTCTCTTGTACCACCTCTCCCGCCCCTCATCTATGGATTTTTAAGAAAAATAAAAGACATTATTGTAATAATTCTCAGAGATAATAGAGATGAGGACTGGATGGTCCAGCTCATGATATGAAGCTCACCACAAAGAGTGGTGAGTGCAGTTTGAGAAATGACTACATTGACAACTATCATAGCAATGTGAATGAATGAGGCAAATAGAAAGCCTGTCTCAAATACAGGCAGGGGGCGGGGAAGTGTGTGGGGAGGAGGGAGTCTGGGGCATTGGTGATGGGAATATTACACTGGTGAAGGGGAGAGTTCTCTAGATGACTGAAACACAACTACAATCATATCTGTAATGAAGATGCTTAAATAAAGATATTTAAAAAAAACAGCACGCATGAGTGTTTGGCAGGTAAGAGACTCAATAAAGTTGTATTTGTATATATGTATGCATATATATTATATATACATATATAGTATCCATATAAATCCTCTACTTTAATGAGGTCCCCTGGAAATCAAATATGTTTCTATTCTCAGGATTTTACATAGAGGAAAGTTAACATTTCATTAATTGATATGATTAAATAACTTTCATATTATGTAAAAGCAATCTATATTCTCAAAATAAATTAATATATGACTAATTTGTAAATATTATGTAATATTTATTTTGCTGAAAAAAAGGTTTCTTAGATATAACAAAACTGAAATGACTTAAGAAAATATATATTTAAAAAAAGACAAGACAATGCAGAGCAACATAAGGGGAATGAGGTATAAAATTAAAAGTAGATCAAAAATTTATATTAACAAAAAATTTTAGTTCATTCAAAAAATGATGGAAGACACCAAAGGGGGAAAAAACAGAAAATCATAAATTTTTCCTGGGAATTTAAATTATCCTAAAATTGGCTTCTATTCTGAACTCCTATGTTGACAATGAAACAACATACATTTGAGGATAAGTATGGGTAGGACAGTTAAACAGTGGGACAATTATAAAACTGACACACAGGAAATGACTTCAAGATATTTAAAATGGAAATATGCAAGTTCTGCTGCCCCCAAACAAAAAGGGGTCAGATATTATGCATAAATATTCCAATATTAGCTCCAGTTAAAATTCTATCTTCAAATCTCATTACCAAAGAACTCCACAATACATCCACTCCCTATTATCTAGAATTTTTTACAGTAAACATTCTATTTCTAGTCAACAAACCCTAGAAAACAAAGGTCTCTATTTCACCAAGAATTGACTATAATTGAATAGAAAAAAATCTTCAAAATCAGGTATTTCATCTTAAGGAACTATTAAGTAGGTAACTGACCCACTCCTACTAACAAAATATTTGTATTTTGTGTGTGTATACATATGTGTGTCTGTGTTGTGATTTGAATGAAATTTTCCAAGCAAATTTCCAAGCAAATGCTTAAGATAGAAGTCTCAAATTTGAAGTGTATTTTTGATATATTTTTCTACTAAGAAAGAGTATTAACTTATCCCTTCTTGCCCAATTCCTTTCATTCTTTAACCCATTCTCTATAACTCTCTATTACCAAAATCCAATCATTAAAAAAAAAACTCAGCTCTCTTATTATTTACTCATTTAAAATTTAATTTCTCATACATGATACTGTTTGTTAATCAGTATTTAGTATAAAAGAGTCAAGATAAAAGACAAAAAGACCTGATATGATAGAAAGAACCTTGGACATGAAATCATGTTTGTTCAAGATTCACTGACTTCCAGAGACCTTACAGAAATAAATGTTTTTTGGAGCAGAGAGATAGACAGTAGTAGTGCACTTGTTTTGATATAACTAACCCAGATACAATCCCTAGCACCCCATATAGAGCCATATAGACCCAATTCCTGCCAAGAGTGATCTCAGAGTGAAGTGCCAGGAGTAAATCCTGAGAACCACCAGTTGTGGAGAAAGAAAGAAAGGAAGAAGGAAGGAAGGAAGGAAGGAAGGAAGGAAGGAAGGAAGGAAGGAAGGAAGGAAGGAAGGAAGGAAGGAAGGAAGGAAGGAAGGAAGGAAGGAAGGAAGGAAGGAAGGAAGGAAGGGAGGGAAGGATGGAGGGAATAAGGGAGGGAGGGAGGAAAGAAGGAAGGAGGGAAGGAGGAAGGAAGGAAGGAAGGAAGGAAGGAAGGGAGGGAGGGAGGGAGGGAGGGAGAGAGGGAGGGAAGAAGGGAGGGAGAGAGGGAAGGAGGGAGGGAGGGAAGGAATAAGGGAGAGAAAGAGGGAAGGAGGGATGGAGGGAAGGAATAAGGGAGAGAAGGAGGGAAGGAGGAATGGAGGGAAGGAATAAGGGAGAGAAGGAGGGAAGGAGGGATGGAGGGAAAGAATAAGGGCGAGAGGGAGGGAAGGAGGAAGAAAGGGAGGAAAGAAGGAAAGGAGGGAGGGAATGAAAGAGCAAGGGGAGGAAGGAGGGAGGGAAGGAGGGAAGGAAGAAAAGGGGAAAGAGGGAAGGAGGGAGTGAAGGAAGGAGGGAAGAAAAAGGGAAAGAGGGAAGGAGGGTGAGAAGGAGGGAAGGAAGGCAAAAGGGAGGGAGAAAAGGAGGGAATGAGGGTGGGAGTGAGGGAAGGAGCGAAGGAAGGAGGGGAGAGAAGGATGGGAGGGAAAGGAGGAGGGAGGGAGGGAAAGAAAAAGGGAGGAAGGGAGGAAGTAGAAGGAGGGAAGGAGGGTGGGAGGGGGAAGGAGGGAAGGAAGGAGGGAGGGATGGAAAGAGGAAGGAAGGGAAGGAAGGAGGAGGGAGGGAAAGATGAAGGAAGGGAAAGAAGGAAGAGGGAGTAAGGGAGGAAAGGTGGGAAGGAAGGAGGGAGGGAAGGAGAGAAGGAAGAAGGAAGGGAGGGGAGAAAAGAGGAATGAAAGGGAGGAAGTGTGGGAGGAAGTGTGGAAAGAAGGAAGGATGGAAAGAAAGGATTTTAGGATGGGAAGTAAGGAGGGAGGAATAATTGATGGAAGGAGGGAAAGAAGGAAGAGGGGCAGAAAGAAGAAATTAAAGAAAAAAACAAAGAAGAAAGAAAGGAAAGAAAGAAAGAAAGAAAGAAAGAAAGAAAGAAAAAAGAAAAAGAAAGAAAGAAAGATAGAAAAGAAAGAAAGAAAGAAAGAAAGAAGAAAGAAAGAAAGAAAGAGAAAAAGAAAGAGAGAAAGAAAGAAAGAAAGAAAGAAGAAAGAAAAAATAAAGAAACAAAGACAGAAGAACAAAAGAAAGAAAGAAAGAAAGAGAGAGAGAGAGAAAGAAAGAAAGAAAGAAAGAAAGAGAGAGAGAGAAAGAAAGAAAGAAAGAGAGAAAGAAAGAAAGAAAGAAAGAGAGAGAGAGAAAGAGAGAGAGAAAGAAAGAAAGAATAAGAAGAAAGAAAAAAGAGAAAGAAAGAAGAAAGAAAGAAAGAAGAAAGAAAGAAAAAAAGAAAAAAGAAAGAAAGAAAGAGAGAGAGAAAGAGAGAGAGAAAGAAAGAAAGAATAAAAGAAAGAAAGAAAGAGAGAGAGAAAGAAAGAAAGAAAGAAAGAAAGAAAGAAAGAAAGAAAGAAAGAAAGAAAGAAAGAAAGAGAGAAAGAAAGAAATAAAGAGAGAGAGAGAGAGGGAGGGAGGGAGGAAGGAAGGAAGGAAGGAAAGAAAGAAGAAAGAAAGAAAGAAAGAAAGAAAGAAAGAAAGAAAGAAAGAAAGAAAGAAAGAAAGAAAGAAAGAAGAAAGAAAGAAAGAAAGAAAGAAAGAAAGAAAGAAAGAAAGAAGGAAGGAAGGAAGGAAGGAAGGAAGGAAGGAAAAGAAAGAAGAAAGGAGAAGGAAGGAAGGAAGGAAGGAAGGAAGGAAGGAAGGAAGGAAAGGAAAGAAAGAAAGAAAGAAAAGAAAGAAAGAAAGAAAGAAAGAAAGAAAGAAAGAAAGAAAGAAAAGAAAGAAAGAAAGAAAGAAAGAAGAAAGAAGAAAGAAAGAAAGAAAGAAAGAAAAGAAAGAAAGAAAGGAAGGAAGAAGGAAGGAAGGAAGGAAGGAAGGAAGGAAGGAAGGAAGGAAGGAAGGAAGGAAGGAAGGAAGGAAGGAAGGAAGAAGGAAGGAAGGAAGGAAGGAAGAAGGAAGGAAGGAAGGAAGGAAGGAAGGAAGGAAGAAGGAAGGAAGGAAGAAGGAAGGAAGGAAGGAAGGAAGGAAGGAAGGAAGGAAGGAAGGAAGGAAGGAAGGAAGGAAGGAAGAGGTCAATTCAGTTTACTATCATGTCATAGCTTCTTTATTTTCCTTCTCTATTCCTCAGACTGAAAATTTTTAGAAAGCTTTGATTGCTTTTGTTATTATAAATTATTTCCTACTAGAATATGGCACAACTAGTAAAGTAAATGATGATAAGCATGCTATTTTACCCAGTCATTTTCATTTAAAAGTGTAAAATTTTATAAGAAAAGCCATTTTTATATTGTTAATTTAAGTGATATATACTATAGTGAAAAAATGGATTAAAATGTAGAGACTTAATGAAATCTCTCTATTAGTTATATTCACCGAACAAAACAGAAAAATTTAGTCTGTAGCAGAAGAGTTTATGTTCTGTTATCACAAAATCTCTGTACAAGAAAGTAATTTCAATCTATTATCTCTGAGCAGTAGCTTAAGTAGATACATTTGAAGTAAAATATATACAGTTTAAATATCTTTTCTAATTTATAATAACAGAAAGTTTGCACTAAGATACAAAAATGGAAATAAGTCTTTTTATGTAGCCTTATGCTTTCAAAAACCTGTGGAAAATGGAAGTCAAACACAAAATAAATAAATCTAGAAAAAATCAAGATATTTTTGTAAGATAGACAGTTACATGCCAGGCATATTACAGAGTGTTGTGCATAAATATTGTTATCAATTCACTCATCCATTCTTCCATACAGTCTACCCATTCAGCCAAAAACATTGAATAACCATTCAATAAGTAATGCATTCAGCAGATACGTTGTGATCTACTAGGTGCCAAGTTATAAATGAAAAAAAAACACATGTAAGACTCTAAGACATACAGGTCCTCTCTAGAAAAAACAAAGTGCTAATACTGGGTTTGGGAAGAATGGGAATGTTAGCACAGTTTGAAAAGCTACCTTTGGGAAATTACAGTTGAAGTCGCTATTGGCTTCCAATAGCACAGTGGATAGCAAGCTATGTATATGAATCTTAACTCTGGGGATAAATCACATCTGGAAATAAAATTCTTGAAGTCAGACCATATGTATATGCTTTATAGTCAGGGAAGGTGCTTAGGGAGGAAATGTTGGAAGACTAATCTTCAAGAAATTTCATCATTTGGAGACAGAGGAATAGACAGGACCAAAATGATTGGCTCAAAATTAGTGGTCAGTATACAGGAAAAACAAAAACATATAATATTATCCTAAGGCCAACTTAATATATTTTCAAAAATAAAAATGAAACTTTACAGAGAAGTTCTGAAAAATCAAGTAATTAAATGCTTTGATTTGCCACAGATTAAAAAATTATAGTGACATAACATAGATGGCATGGCATATCAAAGGTATTTCAATATAGGTATAAAAGTGTGTAAATATCAGACTTCTTGAAATTTAGAAAGAAAAATAAATCAGGAAACTCACGATGATTCTTCTACTTAGGACACTCAAAGTGTATACCTGGGGATGAAGTGGTAGCATAGCAGTAGGGCATTTGCCTTGCATGCAGCTGAATCAGGATGGATGCAGGTTTGATTCCACCACATCCTATATAGTTCCTCAATAGCCAGGAGCGATTTCTAAGCACAAAGCCAGGAGTAACCCCTGTGTGGCCCCCCAATAAAACAGAAAAAAATAACAAACTGTATACCTATTGAAAACAACCTAGTTCCTTCACTTTAAAAAGGTACAAAAATGATGTTTATTCTGGAATATGTTTTGATTTTTTTTATTATGATCATGGGACAAAAAACCTGCAAGTATATTTCATAAATTTCACCAATAATTATAATTTCTCCACAGTGTTCAATTTCATATTTTCCCTTATAAAAATTAGATATGAAACTAGATTTATGCCATGAATATTATAAATACAACAGGAGAGTAAAAAAGAGATAGAGATAGGGAGAGAACAAAGAAATTAGTCAGGGGTCACAGAAATAGTATGTCAGGTAGAATGCTTGCCTGGAAAGCTCCAGACATATGTTCAGTCTCCAGCCTCCCATATGGTCCTGCAAGTAATTTCTTAATACAGAGCCAGGAGTAACCCCTAAACACAGTCAGTGTGAACTAACTCTCTCCCAAAGAAAAATAAATTAGTCAATAACTATAAAAGATATTAGGGAAATTTTTATTTCTTTTCAAAAACAAAATTTATGTAACTTTCAGGCTACAATAAATACTCCATTTGAGAGGAAGATGTAGAAGCTGCAAGAGAATAAACTTAAGTTATAGGACTCAGACTAATTGAAAAAAGGAGTGAGATCTAGATCACTGGAAAAGTAATCTATTTTACTTTTGAAAATTTGGCACATTGGGGATTAAAGTACCAATATGTCTAATAGAATCATCTAACAAAGTGTGTGTTAGAAATTAATGCACATACAAATACCTGAAGTGAGGTATGTCTGATATTTGCAATTCTTTTTTTTTGTTTGTTTTGTTTTGGTTTTTGGGCCACACCCGGTTACTCCTGGCTGTCTGCTCAGAAATAGCTCCTGGCAGGCACAGGGGACCATATGGGACACCAGGATTCGAACCAACCACCTTTGGTCCTGAATCCGCTGCTTGCAATGCAAACGCTGCTGTGCTATCTCTCCGGGCCCAGATATTTGCAATTCTTAAAAAAAAAATCCTTGGGAAAGGCCTCCAACTTTCGACAAACAAGTCCTTCAAATTGATTGCTTCAGAAAGAACTAAACAACACACATAGGACTCCTAGATCTTAAGGCAGATTGATTGAAAATTGAATTGAATTTTGATATAATGTTTATAGGTGTGAGAATATTTATTATGGAAAACAAACTGAAAGAAATTATCACTGAGTATATGAAACACTGACACCTACTCAATGTATCAACCTTTTATTTTGTTTGTTGCTTCCCCCCCATGGGTTTTATTTTTTGTGTGCTTTGTTTTGTTTTTATTTCAGGACCATGGTTAATGTGTGGTTGGTGTATTTATTGCTGTGATGCTTTTTGAGCTTATTGTTTGATTATTTTTTTAAAATTTTAGTATTATTGTTATGTTTTTCTTCCTTTTTCCCTTTCTTCTCTTAAACTGATATTTATAGCCTTTAGAAGGCCTCCTCCCATGTTTTGCTTGTTTGATTTTTGCCCCATGTTATTTTTCCTTCTTTCCTTCAAAAAAAAAAAAAAACAAAAAAATCCCACATAATTTGAACCATCTTGTTCCGCCTCACAAACTGAGGGGAAAATACTGGAGGGTACGAAGTGAACATTAAGTAGAAATAAAAAAAATGATCAGACTTAAACACCAAATCCAAAGCCAACAACAACATAATCGACACCCAATCTACAACATGCTAAACACAAAGGGGACCACTTATACTAGCAACCTGGGGGCTAAAGGAGGGTGATATAGAATGCATGCTGGGAACAGGGGTGGAGGGAGGACAACATTGGTGGTGGAAATGCCCCTGATTCAATGTCACTATGTACCTAAAAAATTACTGTGAAAGATTTATAAACCACTTTGGTAAAAATAAAAAATTTTATAAAATGCATCGCAATCAATGAAATGAAAATAACAGCTCTGTTTTATCCCTAGACTATTATACCACCATGCTACCCTTATAATAGACTCCTGTGAAAGTCTACATTGCAGTAACTAAATATTGGCAAATAAGAACACCTTACTCAAAACTCAATAGACAGTATAAGAGAGAGCCCATATCTAATATATACAAAACCCTGATTTTGATCCCTAGAGCTGTATAGGTGCTGAACCATTAGTCATGCAGTTGAGTCAAGAGCATTGCTGGGATGATCATGGACTCCATCTTCAAGCACTTCTCATATGTTTCCCTTTAAAATATTTGCTTTATATAGAACTTCATGGGAGAAATAAAATAAAATTAAAATGGCTAATGACTCATTACTTTCAGGTTTTAGACAAATTTACTTAAAAGTCAAAAGAATAATGGCTGTGAAAAATTATGTATCTATCATTCATCAACTATCCATTATTTTCTTTATAATTACTAGCTTAATTCAAGTAATATGTAGATTTAAGGTTTTTATATAGAAAATGATAGGCAAAGGGGGAATGAATATTTTGGGGGTTCACACCGGCAATTACTCCTGGAATTCCTTTATTTCCTTGGGTCACACCCGGCAGCGTTCAGGGGTTCCTGGCTCTACACTCAGAAATCGCCCCTGTCAGGCTCAGGGGACCATATGGGATGCCGGGATTTGAACCACCGTCCTTCTGCATGCAAGGCAAATGTGCTACCTCCATGCTTTCTCTCCGGTCCTGGAATTAATATTTTTATTTCAAAGTTTTGATTGTAATTTCAAATTTTATTTTGATTTCATTTTTATTTCAAATGTTATTAGATTTTGAACTCTTTGGTTCACTTTATTACCTGCTTCAGACTTCAAAATACTATATGATCTGTGGCATAAGAAATAGGAATTTGTCCCAATTTTGATGTGGGAAGTTGAAGATTTAAATGCCAGCTGATTCGGTTTTATGAGAGCTTACTTCCTGGCATTGAGGTAGCTTTTCCTGACTGTAGTTTCATACCTCTGGTTCCTTACACTTATAAGGAGGGCTTCACTCTGTTGATTTTACTAAATATTTCCCAGAGTCCATCTCCTAATACCATCCCATTGGACCTGGGAATCAATATATGTATTTGGGCAGCTGCAAACATTCAGGCCACAGTGCTCAGCTTTTCCTAAAATAAAACATTTTTATTTTGCATTTTTCTAAGACATTAAACAGTCTTAAGAGTCTGGCCAGGGGCCGGAGAGATAGCATGGAGGTAAGGCATTTACCTTTCATGCAGAAGGTCATCAGTTCGAATCCCGGAGTCCCATATGGTCCCCCGTGCATGCCAGGAGCAATTTCTGAGCGCTGAGCCAGGAAAAACCCCTGAGCACTGCCGGGTGTGACCCAAAAACCACAAAAAAAAAAGAGTCTAGCCAATAGCATATTTCTATGAATTTCTGTCCAAATTCTAGCCTGAGTATTTATAAGCAAAGTATGAAAGCTTGCTCATGAAAGCTATGCTACTCACCAGGTTCCAATGCAGACCAGTTAAGGTCAGATCTTTTAGAGCACATTTAAGGAATCTGTTTTGGCAGAGGACTCTAATTGCAGAGCCTAGAAAAGTCCACTGCACATAAATAAGTTATAGGTGATTATCTTTTCCTCAATTTAGTTTTAAGATTAGTTAGTAAACTAAGAGTTAAATTAGCTGTAAAAATAGACAATTATTTTCCAGAGAAAAATATATTTTGGAAATTACAATTATGAGAATCAACCTTTAATGGTTAGCTTTGTTGTGTATGTAAACATTTTTTATGGGATTATTATGTTACTGACCCTACCCTGATTGGTGATTGTGCCCTACCCTAGGGTGTGAACTGTCATTCTGTTCCCACCCTAGGGTGGTACCTGATTCTGCTCCCACCATTGGGTGGTACCTGATTCTGGGGCATAAAAGCAAGGGTCTGTGGAAGGCGGGAGGCTTTTATCCTGAGGCCTATTCTTAGGCCTTTTGGCTTCGTCCTCTTCAGGGAATAAAGAGCTATTTTCTTCGAAGCCTGACTGCCTGTTGGCTTTTTTCCCACCGCATTCATCTCAGAACCGCCGAATGAACAGTGTAACAGACGTGTGGTCCGAGCTGGAGGAAAAAGGCCTCATCCTCCATCCCTCCATCAGTCAACCTCATCAGGGGCTGATTTGCAACAAACAAGCTTTTATTTTTCAACCTTATAAAATGTAGTTCTTTATCGTTGGATATCAACTCATTTTCCACTTGACTAAAGACTGAAGATTGAGTAAGCCTGAGTGATAAAAACAGATAGTAACACATTTGCCTTGCATGCAACAGAATTGGGACCAACCGGGGTTCTTCTATTCCTAGTATCCAATATGGTACCTCTGAGCCTGCCAGGAGTAATTTCTTAGTGCAGAGCCAGGAGTAACTCTTGAGAATCACTAGGTATGGCCCCCAAATTAGAAAGAATAGACTGAAGATTGAACAAAAGTGGAGTAAAGGGTCTTTTAAATCTTAATGACTCCATCCAAGCAATATCCAAGCAGAATGAAGAAAAATAAAAAAAAAAGAGCTAACAATATCCAGCTTTTACACATTGCACTGGTATAAATTTGTAAAACAGCAACTTCACAGAGAAAACTTCTTTGTGATAAACATGGTCTTGTTTTTATATTTATTAATACTTAGATTATATAACTATAGAAATCAATGCATATTTTTACCTTGATTCTTTAAAAAGCAGTGCTTCTATGCAAAAGAATTTCCTGAAATAGAGAAGGGAAGTGATTCTCCCTGGATAGAAAAAGGAGTGAAAGATGTAGGAAGGTATCAGAACCAAGAAAGAGGATAGGATGAGACCAGATTTCATCCAACATGTGAATTGTATCTACTTTACTTCCACATAGTATTCTACCAAAACACATTTCTATTCTATCTCCTTGTCATCTCCTTGGTGGTAAGTAAGTCTTGAATAACATAATTACCCTAGAATTTCTTTTTGGGAGGGCCATACGTGGCAGTGTTCAGGGTTTACTCCATGCGAGGAGCTCAGGAATCACTCCTGCGGGCCACAGGGAACAATATGAGGTACTAGAGATGGAATCCCGAGTTATTGTATGCACTAGACCAGTGGTCTCAAACTCAGTTTACTTGGGGCCGCAGGAGGCAAAGTCGAGGTGAGGCAGGGCCGCATAAGGGATTTCACAAAAGAAAGGGACAGCAGGCAGGAGCAGCGGAAATGACGTCTGCGCTAGGCACAAAGTATTCGAGATTATTCGCTTACCGAATATTCGCAATAAAAATCGCATTAGTAAGAAAAATAATCACAAAAAATCGCATTAAACATTTGCATACCTCGAATAGAACTGCTCGGGGTATGCGAATGTTTAATGCGATTTTTTCTTGCTAATGCGATTTTATTGCAATTATTTGGTAAGCGAATAATCGCGAATACTGCGATATTTGAAGGCCGGCCGTAAACCACAAAACGTTGTACGGAAGGCCACAAACGAACCGCAGGCTGCTAGTTTGAGACTCCTGCACTAGACCAGCTCTTTGGCTCCAACCCTAAATTTTTTAACCATTAATTTTGCTATGATATTGAAGAAATGAAGCTGAAACGATTCAGAATTTTGTGTGGCAGAAATAAAGAGTTCAGTCTATCAGTGTAGTTATAGTAAAAATTCAGTCCATAAAACACATCTGAAGTAAAGCATGAAAAAACAAAATACTTGAGCCGGAGTGGTAGCGCAAGGGGTAAACATCTGCTTTACCCGCGCTAGCCTAGGACAGACAGCGGTTCAATCCCAAGCCAGGAGCAAACCCTGAGCGTCACCGGGTGTGACCGAAAAACTAAACAAATTAGAAACGAAAAAAACAAAACAAAATACCTGTGCCTTCATGCAATTCAAACTAAGCACACTTTTGCTGAAGAATCCGTTTCTAGTCTATACTAGATGAATACTGAAAAGGCCTCTATATATTCTTTCCTTCAATATATTAGTATTTCCTATATTTATTTAAATTTAGGGTCAGGTTTCTAAAGATTCCAGCATCAGTACAATAAGTCTAATACTTAAAAATTTTAATAGACATTTACTGTTAGATTTCAAGAACATAATATAGAAACTTCTTTTGAAGGATTAGATGACTAGAGAATAGCTTCATACAATTCCAAAAGAAATTAAACTTGCTTGTAGAGTTTATCACTGAGATAGAAGTGATGATACTAATGGGAATTTTCAGAGAAAAGATGAACAGTGTACTATTCTCCATTTATTACTATATATATATCTATATATATATTTGGGCTCAACTCACAATTTGATGACATATACTAAATTAAATGTTGGACAAGATTTTAATTAGCAATAGATTCTATTCTTATTAGCTGAATTTTCTGAAAGTAAATTAACATGGAGAGGAACTGGGAGAGGGTGATATAACTTCTAAAAAGATTTCTAAAAAGTATTTCTGGTATGGGTTGTGATTCCACTACCTAAAGACAAACTGTTAGAACAAGATTATTTCTAGAATAATAGTATTAAATATTAAAGTTATAGAGGAAATAATGTCAGATATGGGAGAAAATAGAATAAACAGTCTCCATTCAATCTCTTTACTACTAGATGTTACAGCATTAAAAGGACAAAAGTTACTTAACAATTAAGCCTAAACCCTATTAGTAGGGAGCATTGCACATGGAGGTGGTGGTGGGGTGTAGTTTCTCTGTACATAAATATAATAAATGTTAACATTATATTAATTAATTATCTAAATAAGTAAATTAATTTAAAATAAATATTTGTTTGGGGACTACACCCAGAAATGCTTCAGATACACTTAAGTTTACTTATTCTACACAGTCAAGAACAGTCCTAATGGTACTTAGAAGATTATATGTGGTGTGGAGGGTCAAACTCTGGTCAACTATGAGCTAGCCATAATCTCTATCCAATATACTATAGTTCCAGTCCAAAATTAAATGTTTTTTTTTTAATAATTAAGCCAAAGATGGGCCAGAGAGATAGCATAGAGGTAGGGTGTTTGCCTAGCAAGCGGACCCAGGACCAACGGTGGTTCAAATCCCAGTATCCCATGTGGTCCCCCGTGCCTGTCAGGAGCAATTTCTGAGCACAGATCCAGTAGTAACCCCTGAGCACCGTTGGATGTGACCCAAAACCAAAACAAAACAAAACAAAAGAATTAAGCCAAAAACTATAACAATTAAAATTAAATGGTATATGTGAACTCTAAATTAAGTGGATTGATTTAGAAAAATATCTTCAATTTCTAGTGCTCAGTGTTTGTACTATAAAACCCCTGATGAACTTATCTTATTTTTTTCCTCTGGTATTTCCCAGCTAGGATAAATGAAAACTAGAATGCCTAAAGTAGAAAACATAGGAGTCTTCTATCAGAAAGAAAATGTTTGGGGAACAATTTGCTCATTTCCTTTTGCTTGGTTTGTTGAGTGTCCAGGTGATTTTCACAGGTTAACTTTTAAAGTTAGAAGCTGGCTATATTCAGTGAAATTTGACCTAATTTGGAAATCAGATTAAGATTCGAAGTTATATGTGCCATCAGAAGTTCTATAACTTTCGTGATTATTTAACCTTCTTAAGATACCTTATCCTCATTAGGTGAATCATAGTATAATGTTACAGGATTAGTATGCATGTCACATCCCTTGGTTTCTAAAAGTTTTCACTTCAAGAAAACTCATTGTCTCTGAATTCATGTATAAAATGAAATGCAACATCTTTTATAACTTCCTGAAGATATATATTATACCATTTCTTCAATAATGCTTCATAGAATAAAATTTTCAGAAAAATATATCAGTGTAACTCACAATCATTTTGATTTAAGACTAATTCTCTAGTTCCCTCTCCTGTGCTCAAGAAAATAATGTCAAAGGCACAATCTTTTGATTAATATGGTGACTTCATAATTGCTCAAGTGAAATAGATTATTATCTTAAATAACTTGTTCATTTCCATTTCCAAAAAAATCTTAATTTTTTTCTTCAGAATGTTTTAAAAGTATGATTTCTCTGATTGGTACTTTAAGGAGATAGACAAGAATAGTTTTTAATGGCCTGTGGATGACACCATTAATTAAAGTCCAGAAGTTGAGGATTTTCAGAATAGAGGAAACGTACAATTTTTTTTATTCTCGAGTTAACCCCAATTAAGTAATCCTGTTTTAAGGATAGATTAGGACTATGAGTACAAAGAATAATGCAACTTTTCTGATAATCAAACTGAAAGAGGAAACTTCAGTATCCCCCTTGCCAGCTGCCCTTTTAGCTCTCTCCATTCCATACTGTAAACATCCCCCCAAAATCTTGGCACTTTCTGAGGAAGGAAAGTGAACAATTTTGCAAGACATAAATTCTTCCCTCAGAATTTTAGTCTCATATTGAATATTTCCAAGTCAAAGCATTTTTATTTCTCAATATTTTCACCCTTGAAAATGTTGAAGAACCTGGTGACCATGAAGGAACAGAGAACTATTGTCGTCACCCGAATCAAATCATGGGCTTCCTGTGTTAAGAGGACATACCTTTCCTCCTTTCCCATCTTCCACATATATTCAGCGACATCCCCTCTCAAATAATTGCCACTTATTCAAATTCCCAAGTAACCAGAGCCTGGGCATTGTACAGGTTTGATTTTACATTTTTGTTTCCATGTTTTCAAACACAGCTCATATGGTCCAACATAAAATTTACTGATCTTATGAAACTCACTCAGGAAGAGTCCATGTGGTCTCATGAAAAAATTGTTATTCATAAAAATTTTTGACAGGTAAATGGTAATCCTATTTCCAGACCACAGTGGTTGTCTTATTGTTTTCCTAGATTTTAGTGATGATCATATAGTAAGCACAAAATTATTCTCATTTTTCCCTTTCAGTGCATTATATTTTTTTAAATCTCAAAAAATGACTATAACTTTCTACAGGAAACCTAAAACCTAACATTCCAGTGAATAAGAGAAGCAGTGAGTGTAAAAGAAATGCAAAGCATAAGGATGAGTTGATTTTGTCACTTTTGAATGAATCCTTTTAGAAGATGGAAATTTGTATCATTTCTGCCTCACTAGATTTGATTATCATCCACATGTTTCCTGAGAAAATTTGCACCATGAATATTCATAGTTTTTATTCAATATATAAGTATGTCCCTAGATAAGTCAGCAAAGACTGTAATGTTTTATTTGTATACGTTGTGCAAGTACACACAGTTCTTTGAATAGTCAGAAGTACCTGCAAAGTCCATAGAGTTCGTTCCTTCTTTTCTTCCATCTTTCCTTCCTTCCTTCTTTCCTTCCTTTTCTTCTTTCCTTCCTTTATTCTTCCTTCTTCCCTTCATTCCTTCCTTACTTCTTTTTCCTTTTCTTCCTTCATTCTTGCCTTCATTTTCTTCTTTCCATTTATCTTTCCTTCCTTCTTCCTTCTTTCCTTCCATCCTTCCTTCCTTCCTTCCTTCTAAAAATAAATTTCTACCATTTTCAAACTTAAAGAAGCTTATTTTTTATAATTTGATATCTAAAGGAAAACAGATGTAAGGGCATATAGTAGACTTTATATAATACTTTTAACACTAACATTCCAATGTCATCTTATCATTTTTCAATATGTTACCTGGAACCGCATGGTTATTGATATTACAGTTCACTGGGCAGACATGCCTCAATAGACAGGTCTACATATGCTCTTCTCTGGCTTCCTGTTATCAATTATCCTTAGATTCTAAACAAAATTAAAATCCATAATTCAGGATTTTATGAAAACTCTAGTTGTATTTAATTACTAGTTTAATTTAAAAAATATTTGTTTTATTGTCACTTAAGTAATAAGAACTAAAAGTACAGTGTCTGTTTAAAATAAAACACAGCTCCCTGGGACAACAATGGTGGGAATTGAACACTGGTAGTGTTGGAATGTTGCATTAAAAAATCCTATCACTGGGGGCCGGGCGGTGGCACTAAAGGTAAGGTGCCTGCCTTGCCTGCGCTAGCCTTGGACAGACCGCGGTTCGATCCCCAGGTGTCCCATATGGTCCCCCAAGCCAGGAGCAACTTCTGAGCACATAGCCAGGAGTAACCCCTGAGCTTTACCGGGTGTGGCCCAAAAACAAAAACAAAAACAAAAATCCTATCACTGATAATATTGTAAAATTATATATTCTGCTAATATAAATAATTTAAAATAAATCAATAAAATAAAACCCATCTGAAGGCATCTTTACTCACTTTGAAGTATTTGGCTCCTGCTATCTGAAATAGTCCCTGTGGGATGAAGAACCTGAGAATGAGCAAAGTGCTTGAAATTTAGTCTCATACAACAGAGAAGTGGGAGGCCAGAAACTGTGTCTCACTGAAGTGGTAACATTCCAAATGGATGAGTGATACAGAATGTTGAATATAGGAGAATGAATGTACAGGGAAAGAAGCTATAAAAAGAAAAAGGCAATTCAGGAGCCAGAGCAAAAGCTCAGCAGTAGGGTATTTGCTGGCATGTGGATGACCCAGAACAGACCTGGGTTCTAACCCCAATATCCATTATGGTCCCCCAAGCCAAGAGTAATTTCTGAGCACAGAGCCAGGAGTAACCCCTGCGCATCACGAGGTGTGTCCACAAAGAAAAGGAAGGAAGGAAGGAAGGAAGGAAGGAAGGAAGGAAGGAAGGAAGGAAGGAAGGAAGGAAGGAAGGAAGGAAGGAAGGAAGGAAGGAAGGAAGGAAGGAAGGAAGGGAAGGAAGGAAGGAAGGAAGGAAGGAAGGAAGGAAGGAAGGAAGAAGGAAGGAAGGAAGGAAGGAAAGAAGGAAGGAAGGAAGGAAGGAAGGAAGGAAGGAAGGAAGGAAGGAAGGAAGGAAGGAAGGAAGGAAGGAAGGAAGGGAAGGAAAGAGGGAAGGAAAAAGAAAGAGAAAAAAGAAAGAAAGAAAAAGAAGAAAGGAAAGGAAGGAAGTAAGAAAGGAAGGAAGGAAGGAAAGAAGGAAGAATAGAAAAAGAGAAAGAAAAAAAAGAAAGCCAATTCAACCGTTTGGTTTTGTGATGTTTCCTGTTTCTGAAAACAGTTCTTGCCATATATATGTTCCAAACTAATCTGAAAAAAAAATATATATATATCAGGTTAAAATCAATTATTTGAGCTTCTTTCAGCTACAAAATATAATGCCTAAAATAGCAACCCAATTTTTTTTAATTATTTTTCCTGAATAGGTTGATTTGCATTTTGATTTGTGGTGTTTTTGTTGTTTTTGCTGCTGCTGTTGCTGTTGTTACTGCTTTGTGTTTTGGTGTGAAGGGTTTACTCCTGGCTTTGCACTCAGGATCATCCCTGGTGGTGCTTGGGGAATCATTGAGAGCACTAGAGAATCAAATATGAAAGGAAAGTATCCTGCTCATGGTGTTATCACTAAGCCCCTCCACATTTTTTAAATGTTCTCAAGAATGTGCTGTTTTTCTAGTTTAGAACTAAATTTAAAAGTCTAGTTGAGAATTTTCTATTAAACTTAAAATATTAAAATATTTAATATTAATATTAAAATATTAATACTTTCTATTAAACTTAAAATATTATTACACTTAAAATATTCATCTAACATCTAAGAGTTTAAAGTTTAACTGACAACATCTCTCTGTCTAAAACTCCACCATTGTCAATTTAAAAAAAGCTGACTTTACAAATATGTCTTTTTTAAATTTTTGCCTGTTTTATATTTTAAATTAATATCTTTATTTAAACACCTTTTTTACAAACATGATTATGGTTGGGTTTCAGTCATGTAAAGAACACCCCCCTTCACCAGTGCAACATTCCCATCACCAATGTCCAAAATCTCCCTCCTCCCCACCCCACCCCTACCTGCACTCTAGACAGGCTTTCTACTTCCCTCATTCATTCTCATTGTTAGGATAGTTCTCAATGTAGTTATTTCTCCAACTAGACTCATCACTCTTTGTGGTAGCTTCAAGAAGTGAGCTGGAACTTCTAGTCCTCCTTATATTTGTCTCTGAAAATTATTGCAAGAATGTCTTTCATTTTTCTTAAAACCCATAGATGAGTGAGACTGTTTTGCATCTTTCTCTCTACCTCTAACTTATTTCACTCAGCATAATAGATTCCATGTACATCCATGTATAGGAAAATTTCATGACTTCATCTCTCCTGAAGGCTGCATAATATTCCATTGTGTGTACGTGCCACAGTGTCTTTAGCCATTTATCTGTTGAAGGGTTTCTTGGTTGTTTCCAGAGTCTGGCTATGGTAAATAGTGCTGTGTCTTAAGGCTAAAAGTATGTGTCTTAAGGCTAAAACTAAGGTTATTTCTTTTAAATAATGTTCCCGGAGCAAGTTACTACCTGTATCATCACTTAATGTAAAGTTAGATGAGATAGAAATACAGTTCAGCATGTACCTGGAATTGAAACATATATTTATTTTCTAAGCCTGTATAGAAGAAAGTAAGAAGAGAAATTGGGAGACAAAGCAAGACCCTTGAAAAATTAGAGAAGAAGATAGATGGGAATGGAGAACACAAAAAGTTCATTTCAAGGAGACTAGAACAAGCAACAAAAGAGAAACTCTCACATAGGACATCTGCAGGATCATGCAGAGAGTTGTAATGCCAGTGACCACAAAAGGTGAACTACTGTAAACCTCAGTCAATGGCTCAAATCATTGTCTCACAAAGTAGAGAAGCACCAAGATTTGAGTGAAATTTATCACCAGGACACACCAAGAGCGTTTATTTTTCATCTCAATAAAATGCTGTATGGCACAACGAATTAAACTGTAACATGATTTATGGGGCCGATTTCTCTTTATCTAGTTGCAAATCATTTAAGATGATATACCTTTAATTCTGTTCTCTACTACTTCTAGAATGGCTACCAGATTATGGATAGTCGAATGTTCTGCTTCTGAATAACAATCATAAATTTTGGTCTTCTTAGCGAATTTTTGAGTGCTACTTTTGTGCAAAGACCTGAGAAGACATCAGTTGAAGAAAGGTTTAGAGAAGTAGTTGCAAATAAAAATGCACTGATGTAAGAAATAAAAATAAGTGAGCTTAAACTAATTCATCCTAAGTTATGAACATGGAAATAAAAAAATATGCATATATGTAAACTCACACTCATTCACACTAGTAGATATATAAAGGACACTCCATCCTCAGAAACCTGGATACACATTCTTTTCCAATGTACATGGGTCATTCTCGAGGATAGACCACATACTGGCACATAAAATATACCTCCAATTACATCAAGATGATAGAAATTTTGCAGGCTACCTTCACTGACCACAAGGCTCTGAAATTAGATGTGAACTACAAAGGGACATAGAAGAAATTAAACAGCCTGCTAATTAACAACCATTGGGTTCAAGATGAAATTAAAAAGAAAATCAAAACTTTCCTGGATGGGGCCAGTGAGAGAACATGGAGGTAAGGCATTTGCCTTGCATGCAGAAGGCGGTGGTTCGAATCCCGGCATCCCATCTGGTCTTCTGAGCCTGCCAGGAGCGATTTTTGATTGTAGAGCCAGGAGTATCCCCTGAGCGCAGCCAGGTGTGACCCAAACACACACACACACACACACACACACACACACACACACACACTCCTTTCCTGGAAACAAATGACAATGAAGACACAAACTAATAGAATCTATGGAACACATACAATCATCTAGTTTTTAATAAAGGAGCAAGAAATCCTAAATGGAGCAAGGAAAGCCTCTTCAACAAGTGGTGTTGGCACAGCTGGTTAGCCACTTGCAAAAAAGTGACTCTAACCCCCAGCTAATACCATGTACCAAGGTAAAATCAAATGAATTAAAGACCTTGATATCAGACCTGAAACTATAAGGTATAAAGAACAGCATGTAGGTAAAACATTCCATTACATTGAGATTAAAGGCATCGTCAAGGAGGAAGCTTCACTTTCCAAACAAGTGGAAGCAGAGATAAACAGATGGGACTATATTTAAGCTGAGAAGCTTCTTCACCTCAAAGAAAATAGTGCCCAGTATACAAGAGCCACCCACTGAGTGAGAGAATCTATTCACCCAATGCGTATCAGATAAGGGCTAATATCAAAATATACAAGGTACTGTCAGAACTTTACAAAAAAAGAAACATCTAATCCCATCAAAAAATGGGGAGAAGAAATGGACAGACACTTTGACAAAAAAGAAATACAAAAAGCAAAAGGCACATGAAAAAATGCTGCACATCACTAATCATCAGGGAGATGCAAATCTAAACAACTATGATATAACATCTCACGCCACAGAGATTGCACACATCACAAAGAATAAGAAGCAGTGCTTGTGGGAATGTGGAGACAAAGGAACTCATATTTAGTGATGCTGGGAATGCCACCTAGTCCAATCTTTATGGAAAGCCATATGGAATTTTCTCCAAAAACTGGAAACTGAACTCCCATATAATCCAGCTCTACTTCTCCTAGGGATATACCCTAGGAACACAAAAATACAATACAAAAATACCTTCCTCACACTGATATTCATTGCAGCGCTATTTACAATAGCCAGACGCTGGAAACAAACAAGATGCCCCTCAACAGATGAATGGCTAAGGAACTGTGCTACATATATGCAATGGAATATTATGCAGCCATCAGGAGAGATGAAGTCATGAAATTTTACTACACATGGATGTACCTGGAATCTATTATGCTGTGTGAAATAAGCCAGAGGGAGAGAGATAGATGCAGAATAGTCTCCCTCATCTCTGGGTTTTATGAAAAATAAAAGACATTTTTACAGTAATTCCCAGAAACAAAATAGAGAAGGGCTGGAAGGTCCAGCTCACAACATGAAGCTCACCACAAAGAATGATGAATGCAGTTAAAGAAATAACTACACTGAGAACTATCTTAAGAATGTTAATAAATGAGGGAAGTAGAAAGCCTGTCTAGAGTACAGGCGGGGGTGGGGTGGAGAGAAGGGAGGTTTGGAACAATGGTGATGGGAATGTTGCACTGGTGAAGGGGGGTGTTCTTTATATGACTGAAACCCAACTACAATCATATATGTAATCAAGGTGTTTAAATAAAGATATTAATTTTTAAAAAAGGCTTATGGTAATGCACAGTAAATCTTTTGATATGATACCATGTATATATAAACATTATATTCATTTTTAAAAATAAATTTAGTCTGTCATTATATTTAACTAATATATTTGATTATTTTTTAGATCTTCCTTACACAAACATGTGTTCACAGACATATAAGTTTCTAACAACAGGTTATGGAAAAATAACTCCAAATTAACAGCTCCACAAAATAAATCACACATATAATATTTGGCAAATTTTCTTTACCCACCTGAATCATTGTCATGTAATAGTTTGCTGCGATTATATGATTCAATTCTTGTAAACTTTGTAAAATAAGTCTAGCCACATTAAGTCCAAATACCACCTATGCTCATTTAGGGTTACCAAAAAATGTTTTTCCTTCTAATGGGAATTTTTAAGGTCTAAAAATCTTAGCAACTATCATATATGCAAGACAGCACTGTTAATAAATCATTGCACTGTGCATGTCATTTCAATGATTTGTTTATTGTTGTATTCTTTAATGTACTCTTGTACTCTTTTCATGACTTGTGAATGGTTAACGTCAGCCATAAAATAATTCATTAGATATAAATTTGTAAATCATTTTTAAATCACACATAATGGGGAAGGAGCAATAGTTCAGCTGTAGGGAGTTTGCCTTGCACACTGCCAACCCTGAACAGACCCGGGTTTGAATCCCAACAACCAGGACATCTCCAGAGCCTGCCAGGACTGTTTTCTGAGCACAGAGCCAGGAGTAACACCTGAGTGTTGCCAGGTGTGACCTTCCAAAAAATATCACATATATTAAGTATATTAAAATGTGTATATATTTATATTATTTGCATTGATAGATTTAACATTATAATAATAATTAAGTATTATCCATTTGTTTTGTTATGCTTTGGAAGGATGCAAGACCCAGAAACCCTCAGGGCTTATTTCTGATTCTGAACTCTGGAATTATTCCTGGTAGGACTCAAGGAACATATGTGGTACTGGGAATAGATTCCAGGTGCCCAGGTGGGCTGCATACAATTCAAAAGCCCTACCTGCTGTACTAGTGTAAAAATTCAAGATTTTCACCTATTCTCAGATTTCTCTTCACCAGAATATTCTACATATAAATGATTTCATTTTAACTGAATAATTATAACTTGTAATCTTGAATACTTCTTTTACATGTCTAGATTTGCCTCTTTTCCCAAGATCAGTCTATTATAAACTCTGAGGCATACGAAACTAAAATTGCCAATCATAAACGTACCAAACATAAAATTGCTAAAGATAGTTTAGAACTTTTTCTATTGTTTTACTAATGTACTTACAATATCACTATGATTCTCCCTGCCTACTGTTGTTCCTTCAAAACAAAACCACTTTGAAAGATTTCTGTCACTAAGTGTCATTATACTTCTCTACAGAGAGTCTTGAAATGAGATAGTTTGTGCAGAAATCATGCCCCAAAAACAGAGGAGGATGTTCAAGTTTGGATTGTATGCTTATGTGTATGTAGTTGAAATGAGGAGCAAAAAAAAAAAAAAAAATACAAAGATTGACACAAATTTCACAGATTGTTTGCACAGTGAAAAATTTTTAAAAAATTTCCACTAAGTACAGGGTACAGGAAATAACAAGACTGGAAACATCTCAGGAGTTATTAAAAAAACTTCAGATAATAATGATAATAATAAATTAAATTAAAAAAATAAAAATCCTCATTTTTGATATATTAAAATTCCACAACTCGTAGTTGGTTCAGAGCAGAGTTCACTCTCCATTGGCCATAACACTTCAATGAGGTAAATCAAGTATGTGTTAAAAATAATATTATAGTTGCACCAATAGTATACTTTATCTAATTTTATGTATGAAAAATATTTAAGGACCTTATTGACTACTAAATATTTTTTCTACTTCACTCTCAACATGCGTCTACTACCCTGTGTTTAAGGTGCTCCTCTGACATTCATTTCATATATTAACATCCAATTTCACAACTGACACAAAAAGTGACAAGATAATAAGGAAATAAAGTTAATTTCATTATAGAAAATGTTTCTTACAATGCAATGGTCTCATTTTAAATTTTCAGCTTTATTTCTAATACTGCAGGGCCTGCCAAGACCACAGATGCAGATGTCACTTGCATGTTCACTGCAGCTGACTGCCACAGCCTGTACCACTTCCTTTGCTATTTCCTCCGAGTTCACCAAGGATGCCGCCACCTCTGCTTCTGATACCGTCAGCCTCACTGCTGCTGTCTGGGATGCTGTCACCATAATAGCTGCTCTCTGAGATGACTTTAGAGCTGCCAAGTTTGTCCTTCTCCATCAAGCCTGCTTCTGTGAAGGGATGGAGAAGAGTGACAGACTTTGCTTACAGAAATGAGGCCATAGACTTGCATCTTCTAGTTCCCTCTGAGCAGGCATTTGGCTGTTCCCAAGAATTAAATATGCAGTCAAGTACCGCCAGGTCTCAAGAACCAGTGTGGCTGTCCTGGTGTGGATCTGCCAGCCAGACTGACAATGGGCCTGGCTGCAGCTGGGATCCAAGGATAGTGATGGGTGCTATTGAGCCCTGTGGAATAGGACTAAAGGAGTTCTGAATGGCTCAAGGGGTGGGAGGGGCAGAACAAGAAAGCCTGGGTAGCATAGTGCCTGCCCCACACTGACTTCACTGGGCACCAGGAGTAGGGGATTGAAAGGGCTGGAGTAGCTCCCAGTGATGTTTCACAAAAAGGCCACAAACAGAACTCTTGAGTGTGCACAGCAGCGAGGAAACTTGGGAAAGCTAACCAATGCATGGACAGTGGCTTTCTTGGCTGGCAACTGGGGAGACAGAGTGTGATTGAGTTGGGGATGCAGAATTGATCTCTATGCCCATTTAATGTGGAGAGGGAAAGAGGGGATCAGGGATCTAGAATTCTTGTGTGTGGTTGTGTGCAATTGTGTAAATGAACAGTTTGGGTGTGAATATCTTTTTCTATGTACATGTGACTGGGTTTCTATTTTCATGTGTCTGATTATGACTGTGCCTATGTGCATGTGTGGCTGTGTGTCTGCTCAAGCATGTCTCTGTGTCTTTCTGTCTCTGCATGTGGTTCTGTGCACATGCACCTGTGTTTATCCTTGCAACCCATTCAGTGCACAGGAACTGACCTCACTAGGATTCCTGGTGTCTAGGCATGGTTCCTGGTTGCATAAGGAAGGGAGCTAATGTGCAAACTTTTCTGAAGCAAAGGTGCCAAGAAAAAAAAGGGCATGGCCATGGGGCAGAGCTCACTAGCAAGAAATTTTGACATGGGGGCCCCAGAAATCCCGAAGGTGTGGGATTGTGGACTGTGAGTTCAGTGGGCTTTGGGTTCCCAGCTGTGTCTGTCCAGAATACAAGCAATATATCTACAGAATAAGGCAGAATCCTGGGCCCCATACTGACCCTGAGTCCCTTGGGATTCAAGACCCAACCAAGGCATCCAGCTGAGGGTTTGTACAGTTCTGCAGCTATTCTCACCAGCCTACCCATGCCTGAGCTAAACTTCAGGCACCCCTGGGACCCAGTGTGGTCTCATGGCCAGTGTCCTATCAGGACTGACCTCTGTGTGCAAATAGAACTGCAGTGAGAAATGATGCTGGGAGGAATACTGAGACCTATCCACCAATGCCTTTAGGATGATCCAAGTTTCAAGTTCAGTGCTCAGGGAATACTGACACAGACCTTGGGTCATTTTTGACCTCTGCCCACAGGAGAGACCCTAAGAGCTGCTAATTTACCTATAGATGTTGAAGAAACCAAGCTGTTGTCCAAATCTGCTGGCTTATTGTGCTTGATTTGAAAATTCTGTCTTCTGAGAGTAGAGAAGGGAATGATCAAGTATGCTTCAGAATATTTCATGTCTGACTCAGTCTACTGGGGCCACTTAATAGCCACTGGGGCCCTTTGTGTGGTGTTAGGCATACGACACTAAGGGGCTTGACAGAGCCATGATATGGTGGGGTCTAACTCAGAGCCTCTCATAAGCCAGGCACATGTTCCTACTCAGAAGCCCCTTTCCAGTCCATGGGCTCTGATCAACCCCAGGGAACATCAACACTAGGGGTGGCATGTCACTGGCATAAGGGTGAAAAAGACCAGCTAGTGATAGTCACTTCATTTGGCAGCCAAATCAACCCACCAGGCACAAAGGGAAACCTGAAGCCAAGCGAGAAACATCCAGCAATGGTAGGAAGTGCCAGGACTGAGAGACTGGGATGGACCATAGTCAGAGGGGATGGAGCAGGATGGAATGCACAAAGAGGAAGATTCATCAGGATACAGCCCATTGGGTATTGGACACTTGCAGGTTCCACATTCCTGGGGCTGAGAAGGTCCATGTTCCATCCCAGTTCTTTATGGCCCCCAGCACTGACTTGACACAAGCCAGAGAACTGTTGGGAGGCCCATCAGTTAGGTTATACCTTGTTTTACCCAAAACAAAGTTCATCCCTGGTTTCCTTGTTTAAAACTTGGATTCCATCCCAAACAAAGTTTGTTTTATATGTAAACCTGGCTAGTACCAGCTCAGAATATCCTGAGATATGTGATTTTACTCTGTACTTACTGTGCCTATCTGAGAGTGGGTCTCTATACTCAATTAAAAACAGTTCTGGCAAGCAGCTTGCTCTATATACAAGGTAAAAGATTGCCAGACTATACATGTTTTACCCTCAGACTGGTTTGGATTATTTCATGCCCAACCCTGATTAAGACTCATTCAATGAGAGTTGGAGATATAGTGCGTGGGGAGATTTTATGCCATCAAGAAAGGGTCATTTAGAAAGGTCATTTAGGGGTCATTTATGTCATCAGGAAGGGGTCTCTGTGCAGGAGAGCTGACTTTGAATGTAATGGACCCTGCACATGCTGGATCTGGATGATCCAATCCAAGTGGATCTTAAATCACCATGAAGATTAGAAGGGATTTCATTCAAGGGAGGACACAGCCACTTCTCCCCCACATCTCTCCCACATGCCACATCCATATATTCAGAAAACACACTATTAATCTACAATACACAAAATATCACACACATCAACCCACACCTACTACACATTGATGGTAACCTGGCACAACCATCACCATATATATTCATATGCAACATAACCACACATATATTGTACATGTCACATTTGTATATGACAAAATCACATGTAGATCTCCACCAGTTCACAAAGAACTTATCACACATCTCCCCATACTGAAAACATAGGTCAGTCATCATACAAAACACATAGCCCCACATATCATATGCCATACATACATCCACATTATCCACCACATGTATCACACACATCATATCCCCTCTATTATCCACTCCAAACTCACACACATTACACAACTCACATTCAGTGCATGTGCTACAAATCACACACATCACCCTACTTTTTCCACATACAAAATATATTCACATATATCACAGCAAACATCTGTCAGACCACAGATTCACACATCACATACATTAATGAATTACACAGGCCATATAGCAGATTTATGACAGAACACAACTCCACAGCTATCATACCACATGTTCTCACATACTTCACAACACACTCATGCCACACATAATGCATTCACAGTACACGTCTAAACATCAATAATGTCACACCCGCAACTTCACACCACTACATTTACACACATCACACACATCATAAAAGTCATACATCACAGTCCTCCACACCTATCAAACAGCACATTAACATATCAGAGACCACCCATGCCCCACAGGACATCACTCACATATCACATGTTGCATCATACCCCAATCCATACCACATGTGCTCCACACATCAACACAATTACATATGTACACAGATGCTATGTCACATGAAATCACCTATATCACATGCCACTCCCAGTCATGCACACCACATGCCAAGCTTGTCCCAGCACACACTATCACACACAGGGCCGAGATGAGAGTGAAGTGCATTGTCATGTAGAGAGGTGAGATGCAAGAAGCAGGAACCCTGGAAATGGGTATGCTTCCTTCAAAGGGGGTGCTCCTCGCCCCTTGCTTACTCTCTGTTCCTCAGGCAGAAGCAGATGGGCTCTGGACACTTACTCACTGGAATACCGCACAGGGCTCAACAATCAGAGCAGGAAGTGGGCTACCCGGAAGGGGTAGAAGTGACCACAGCCCAGGTGTGTGTCAGGGAGGTGCACCCCTGGGATTGAAAAACTGGTCTCGCCCCTACAGAAAATGATAGCTAACTGTAAATGAAGGGCCCTAAAAGGGAGCCTAGAACTCTCTAGTGCATGGCCAATGCTAAGAGCCACCACATTCACACCCTGCTCCACTCAAAACCTTAGCCTGATTCCAGACCTTGTTACCTGGTGCCAAGCCCCCTGTCAGGCTCTGGCCCTGTCTCCCAAGGACCTAGAGGGCAGGGTGGGCCCAGACCATGGCTTTACCTTGCTTTTGAAAATTCATTTTCAGTGATCCCCAGCTCCACTGAGACCACCGATACTGCCAGATTTGCTGGAACCAACGGTTGCTGCCGGCCCTGATGAGAGCATCCATGATGTTGGGATCACTGATGTCACTGGATTCAATGGGAACACCCCATGCTGCTGGACCCACCCGAGACCTCCACCGGTGCTTCTGAAACCGCCAAAATCACCCAGGCTGCTTGATCTGCTGAGATCACCTGTGCCACTAGATCCACCAAGACCACTCATACTGCTGGATTTGTTGAGATTACCCAAGCTGTTGGATTCTCTGATATCATCGGTGCCTTTGGATCCACCAAGATCACCCAGGCCGCTTGAATCTCAAGACTACCGGTGCCTCTGGTATCTACCATGATCACCCAGGCGCTGGAATCACCAAGACCCACCGGTGCCTCTGAATTTGCCCATGATCATCCAGGCTGCTGAAATCACCAAAACCACCGGTGCCTCTGGATCGCCATGATCACCCGGCTGCTGAATCTGCTGAGACCACCAGCGCCATTAGATAATGCCGAGTCCACTAATATTGCTGGACCAGTCAAGAGCAGAGGTAAGAAGTGGACGTGCTGAGATTACCACTGGTTCTGCTGACATCGGTACTGTCATTCTTGCTGATGGCCCTGGAGCTACTGCTGTCTTCCATATCATTAGTACCAACCAATGCTGTTGCCTCTGCTTCTTTCTCTGCCCTTGCTTCTGCTGCTGCCTTTGATGTGGCCACTGGTGGTACCACCACTGTCACTGTCACTGACATGGTAGCTGCCATAATTGACTCTAAGTCTGATGCCACCATTTTGGAAGCGACATCTCTGGTAATGTCACTAGCAGATAATTGCACTTCATGATGTCCTTCAGAGTTGCCAATGTGGTTGAGATCCAGCAAAGCTGCTTCTGTAGAGGGACGAGGAAGAGTGGCAGGCTTCTGGTTACACACTTGGGGCCCCTTGACACACATCTTCCAGTTCCTTTTGAATGAGCCCTGGCTATTCTGGGCAGTGAATATGAAGTCCAGAGCCACAGGCCTTGAGAACCAGCCTGAATGTTCTGGTGTGGACTTGCCACAGGCTAACGTAACTGCTGATGGGCACCAGGCCTGGTTGTGGGCCTGGATTGGCTCCTAGGGTCCTAGGGTTATACCATGAAAAGGATACACACAAGTACTCTTAGAGAACATGGCAGTTTGGAAGCTAGGGAGAAGTGAACCACTGCATAGATTATAGCTGTCTGGGCTGACTGCCATGACAGAATGGAGATGAGCTGGGGGAATAGAATTAGCCCCATGCTTGGTTTTTGAGGCAAGAGAATGGGTATGTCTGTAATCCAGAACTCCTGTGTGTTGTTATATGTGACTCTGTCAGTGTCTCTATCTATCAATCAATCTATCTATATCTATGTCTATATGGCACAAATGTGTAGATACAGGCACATATGCTTGTGTCTCTATAATTTTTGTCTTGGTATGACTGTGCACATCCATCTGTGTGTCTCTGGATATGGTTCTGTGCACATGCATCTGTGTGTCTCTGCTCGCCACTCAGTTTGCAAAAGCTGACCTCACTCTAATTGCTGGTGCCCAGTTCATGATTCCTGGTGGAATAGGGAAGGAAGCTAATATGCAGAGTTTCCTGGAGCAAAGGTTCCCAGATAAAAACAGGGCATGGCCATGGGACATAGATCACTAGCAAGAGATTTAGCATGGGGGCCCGAAATTTCGGACAGTCTGGATAGTGGACTGTGAGTTCAGTGAACTTTGGGTTTCCCAGCTGTGTCTGTCTAGAATACAAAGCAATATATCTACAGAATAAGGCAGAATCCTGGGCCCCATACTGACCCCTGAGTCCATTGGTTTTCAGGACCCCACCAAGGCACCCAAGCTGATGATTCCTACAGTTCTGCAGCTATTCTCACCAGCCTACCCATGCCTAAGCTCATCATTAGGCACCCCTGGGAACCTGTGTGTCTCATGGCCAGTGTCACTGTCAGCGACTGACCTCCATAAGCAATTAGGACTGCAGTGAGAGAATGATGCTGGGAGGAATACTGAGACCTATTCACCAATGCCTTTAGGATGATCCAAGATTCAGCTTCAGTGCTCAGGGAATATTGACACAGATCTTGGGTCATCTTTGACCTCTTCCTACATAGATGAACCCTAAGAGCTGCTAATTTTACCTATAGATTTTGAAGAAACCAAGCTGCTGTCCAAATCTGCTGTCTTATTGTGCTTGATTTGAAAATTCTGGAGAAGGGAATGATCAAATTATGCTCCAGAACATTTCAAGTCTGACATCAGTCTACTGGGGCCACTTAATAGCCACTTGGGCCCTTAGTGTGGTGTTAGGCAAAACACACTAAGGGGTTTGACAGAGCCAAGATGTGCTGGAGTCTAACTCTGAGCTTCCCATAAGCCAGGCATATGCACCTAATCCAGAAGCCACCTCCCAGTCCAAGGGCTCTGATCAACCCCTGGGAACATCAACACTAGGGGTGGCATGTCAGTGGCATAAGGGTGAAAAAGACCAGCTAGTGATAGTCACTCCATTTGGCAGCCAAATCCAACACTCCAGGCACAAAGGGAAACCTAAAGCCAAACGAGAAACATCCAGGAATGGAAGGAAGTGCCAGCACTGAGAGACTGGGATGGGCCATAGTCAGTGAGGATGGAGCAGGATGGAATGGACAAGAGAGAAGATTCATCAGAACACAGCCCATTGGGTGTTGAACTCTCACAGGTTCCACATTCCTGGGGCTGAGAAAATCCATGTTCCATCCCAGCACTTCGTTGACCCCCCCAGCACAAACTGAGAGAGGCCAGAGAAACGTCGGGTGTCCTCTTTCTTCTGAGCAGTGTTGGGTGGCCTCTCAGTAAGGGGTGGTTTGTTTATGAAAGACAGTTGTCCTGAACTATTATGGACCCTGCACACATTGGGTTCTTAGATGATTAAATCCAGCTGTTTGTAAAATCACTTCTGGGAATTGAAGGTACTTTCTCAGTGGAGGACATATCCATGACTCCCCTACATCTCTCTCACATGCCACACCATATGTTCAAGCACTGTACCATTCATCTGCCTAACCCATCATACATCACACACATAAACCCCGTGCCTATCACACATTGAGGTTACATGGCACATCTATCACTACACATAATCACATGTAACACAATATCACATATCTGCCACAGAGCAGAGAGCTCACCAACAAGGCATGACATGTGTTGGGGACTGTGACTTGTTTGAGGTTATTTTGCTATACTTTCTGCCTTAGTTCAGCCTTTCACCTAAAGGCTACATGCAGTCTTGCTGTAAGTTCTTGGGCCAAAGAGAAAGGAATGTGCAGCTGCAAAGTATAATTAATCTTGTAGCCCGGAGGAGAGCAACACGGCCCGGTACCATTCCCAGAAATGAGGTCTTACTCCCTCAACTACATTCCGGAGTCAACAAGGCAGTTATTATGTGCATATGTTACATTGTCTGTACAAAATTATTTCTGTAAGAACATTGCCCCCACCTTATATCTGTTAAAAGTTTAGAAATGCAGCTAGAAGGTCACAAGATGTTTCCATGGATACTGCAAGAAGTATTGCCCACTTGCCTTATTTGGAATAATGAAGTAATTTTCATGCCAAAAGAATGATTGACATTGCCTTTTGCCTGCCTCCTTCACCTTCCCTATATAAAGAGGTGCTGGACCTCAATAAACGCCTTTGAACAGAGTTTATGTCTTGGGCCATTTATTATTAACCTCTCTCAGATTTCTTACAGGTGTGGTGTGATCTGAGCCTTGCAAAATAAAGGTGCGGCCGTCCGTGAGCCTCTCGACTGATCCCCGCTGGCCGGGCCCCTCCGGGGGGCTTCAGGACCCCGCAGACATGTGTGCCCCTTGAGTCATGTGGTTTTAGAGGTGGAGGCCCAATGTTTGGTGGGAGACTGTGTGACTCTCTGAGAAGAAAAGGCCCAGGTGATAGCTTTGCCCAGAATGACAGTATTCCCCTTGGGCCAGAGCTGGACACTTCTCTCCAGTTAAAATTTCCCTCTGAATTCTTCCCAGCTGCTCTGGCTGGAAGATGGAAAAGGTGGAGTGCTCAGATCTTTCTTCTGAGCACAGAACTGGGGAGAAGTCTTACCTGGCAAACGATTCAATGCATGGAAATGACCGCATCTAGAAAATGACAAAAAGAGTAGCAGCACCACGTTTGTGGGCCACATTGCCATTTTTGCCTGCAACAAGTCTCTATGGGCCTCCTCCCCTTAATTCTGGAGACTGGACACTCTGCTTTATGAGGTCATCCACATGGATCCTGTATGCAAATGAGGGCGGGGCAGGATTGAAGGGCCAATCAGATTGCACATGTTCTTCCAGGAGGGTCTGTATTGCCTTGATTATCTGATCCTTCCTCATTTCTTCTATAACAGCCCCTCAGAGGATACCACTAGGGCATTCCTCATGTCAGGTGACCCAATTTATGTGTTTCCCACTTCCCCAGGATATCCCATTCAGGCCAGATTGGAGAACAGCCCTGCCCCACAGGAGGAGCCCAGAGCTCTGGTCCTAGTGACCCCTCCATGAATGAAATAAAGAATGATGAGAAGTGATGAAGAGTATCGAGGAATAATAAAAAATTATGAGGAACAATAGTTATGAGGAATATCAAAGAATCTTCTAGGAAAGCTGAAGAGTGATCAGGAATTTTAAAAAATATTGAAGGATTATGAGGAATAATGAGGGTGATAAGTTGGTGAGGAATATTGAAGAACGACGAGGAGTGAGGAAGATTATTGAGGAATGACTTCAGGACTATGAACTGTCTCAGCTCTTGCTTGTGCATGAAGCTTTGTATTATTCCTTAAAATCTGAAGGACAATCTCTTTGAATAAAATAGTTTTGTTTAATTGTTCATTTCATTGCCTTCATCAATTTTTTTGTATCTTCCATAAAAATTATAAAAACATGGGGCCGGAGAGATAGCATGGAGGTAAGGCGTTTGCCTTTCATGCAGGAGGTCATCAGTTCGAATCCCGGCGTCCCATATGGTCCCCTGTGCCTGCCAGGAGCAATTTCTGAGCGTAAAGCCAGGAATAACCCCTGAGCACTGCCGGGTGTGACCCAAAAACCAAAAAAAAAATTATAAAAACAAACAAAAACAACAACTGTTGCATTAAACCCTTTGGATGAGCTGGAATGGTGGTGGATAGTGATGGAGAGGTCTTTCTCCTCCAACCCAGGCCACTGTGTCTGCAACCCGCTTCAGTTGGAGGGTCAGCAGGTTCAGGTAGAGGCAAGGAAATCGTCCACAGACAGGTTCCAAGAAATATCAGCTTTATTCAGGCCCTGGCCAACATGTGTGGCCTACCATAACCATTTATGCTGAATTCTTATTCAACCCTGCATTCTAACTTGTCTTCAGCCATCTCTCCTCCTGCTCCTTCTCCAACTTCCATCCATGCAAATCCCCTTTGCCCCTGAGGCCAAACCTTTTTGTTACCTACCAAAGACCCAGCCCAGACATGGGCAGGTCTTTCTTGTAGGTAAGGTTACACAGGAGGAATGGGGGTGAGGTTACATCTGCCTCTTTTTTTTTCAATTCAGATAAAAACGAAAGAGCATAAGTTCTCTTTTGTTTTCCTGGCTTCTGCCTATAGCCAAAGGCAGGTAATATTCCCATAGCAACAAAGTTTAAAGTGAAAATTAACATATCAGGCCCTTCCATAAACATAATTTTTTCTGCAAAATACACCTATAACTTAAAAAAATATTTTTTTGGTTTTGGGGTCACACCCAGTGGTGCTCAGGGTTTACTCCTGGCTGTCTGCTCAGAAATAGCTCCTGGCAGGCACGGGGGACCATATGGGACACTGGGATTTGAACCAACCACCTTTGGTCCTGGATTGGCTGCTTGCAAGGCAAATGCCGCTGTGCTATCTCTCCAGGCCCAACTTAAAAAAAATTTAATGCTTATTTACCCAAGCACTATCCTGGACCTTCCTAATTCCTATTTCTTTTAATGCTATTTTAACCAAGCATTTTATCCTGGAACTTCCTTGTTCTTATATTTCTTTTTATCTTTTTTTTTTTTGCCCCTCCCCATATTTCTTAATGCTATATAAACTTTTTCCTGGAACTTTCATGTTCCTATTAACCTTACCCTAAATACATAAGTACAAGAACTTTTATACAGAACATACATTGTGAAAACAGGCTAGTACATCAAAATATACAGTAAAACATTTTGCAATTGAAAACATTAACTATGGAAAACAATAAAGCACGTAGAAATCAGCAAGAAAATGACTTAGAGCAATAGATACACCTGAAGCAAAGTTAGATGCAGGCAGTTTTCAATTAGTTTTTTCAGTTCTCTGTTATTCTCCCCACCCCCTTTTTTTAATGCCAACACCAAATTGTCCAAACGTGAAAAATCTGTGGACATTTATCCCATCACCAATACTAATTGTCCAGACACAGGGCCTCTTCCAACATGCTCTCACTACGTGGCTTCACTTCCATGGAGTCCCAGCCCTCGCAGTTAAGTCCAGGGCTTGGTCCACTCACTATCTTGGTCCACAGGGCTGTTTCACTATCCTGATCTGGAGGGCGGGTCCCAGTCGCTCACTGCTTTTGGCCTGATCAGGAACTTTTCACAACTTACTTGGAATTTTTCATCGTTTACGCCATAGATCTATCTACTCTGGAGCTTGTAGTTGATTTCTTGACACATGTTTCTGGCTTTGGACACTCTGTTTAGAAGTTTTTCTTTACTTTTCCCTGTCATGCACTTATGCAAATAGCCATTCTTTTCTTATTACTTAATTGTTCTTTTTAAAATTATAGAAAATGTTACTACTTCTGTACATTATTATTGTTTCTTTACTAAAAAGAGGGGAATTGTTGTATATGAAAATATTTCCATAAGATTATTCTTTGCCTGTTGTCCCACCTTGACCTTCCAAGTGGGGGCACTGTTGAGAGCCGAATAAATAGGTTGGGAGCGAGGTGTTCAGAGTCTTTTGCCAGAGCTGGCTGGCAACCTTTGGAGCTAGCAGCAGGCTGATAAAAGACTCTTTTCGCCCAATCTTTTAGCCCTTAACCCTCCTGCCTGTGAGAATTATTTGCTGCAGATAAGTATTACCAAGATTTCCCCCCAAAAGGGGACAAGAGGATGGGAATCAGTTTCTCATTTTGGGAGCTCTTTGCAGATAAACAAACAGCCAACAAAGAAATAAACAAAACCCAACAAATGGGGCAACAAACGACAATTTCTTTTTCTTGGGGAGATGGGTTTGTTGAGTCACACTAAGAAGTGCTCAGGGGTTACTCCTAGCTATGTGCTCAGAAATAGCTCCTGGCTCGGGGGACCATATGGAACACCATGGATTGAACCTAGGTCTGTCCTGGGTCGGCCACATGCAAGGCAAACGCCCTGCCACTGTGCTATCTTTCCGACCCTGGAATTTCTTTGTTGGAGGGCCACATCTGGCAGAGTTCAGGGCTTACTTTAGACTAAGAGTTCAGGAATCATTCCTACTTGCCACAGGGAACAATACTGGGGTACCAGAGATGGAACCCCTGGTTAGTGTAAGCAAGATAAGCATCCTACCCACTATCCTATCTCTCTGGCCCAACCCTAGAATTTTTAAGCATTATTTTGATATGATATTGAAGAAAAGAAGCTGAAATTGTTCATAATTCTGTGTAGCTGAAATAGTCTATCAGTGCATTTAATTCTATAAGAAAATCTCAGTCCATGAAACATATCTGTAGTAAAGCATGAAAACATAACATGTCTGTGCCTTCATGAAATTTAGACTAAACACAGTTTTACTGAAGAACCAGTTTCTAGAATGAAGTCTATACTAGATGGATACTGAAAAGTCCTCTACATATTCTTTCCTTCAATATATTAGTATGTCCTATATTTATTTAAATTTAGTGTCAAGTTTCTAAAGACTCCAGCTTCAGTACAATACAATAAACACAGAAAAATTTAATTGACATTTGTCTGTTTGATTCCAAGGACAGAATATGAAAACTTCTTTTGAGGGATTAGGTTACTGGAGAATAGAATACTTTCATAAAATTCCAAAATAAATTAAATTTCTTTGTAGAGTTGATTACTAAGAAAGAAGTGACAATGCTAATGACAATTTTTAGAGAAAGTTTGAATACTATAATATTCTTCATTTATTACAGTACATATATTTTTTCAGATCCACTCACAGTTTGATACTAAGCTAAATATTACACAAGAATTTAATTAGCAATAGATTCTATTCATCTATTCTAAACTTTCTGAGAATAAATAGACACTAAGGGAAACATAGTGTGATATAATCTCTAAGGAACTTTTTCCTTAGAGATTTATAAAAAAAAACTTCTAGTATAAGTTGTGATTTGACAACTGTTATAAGATTATTTATATAATAATATTATTAAATATAAAATAATATTAATGAATGTTAGATATAAAGGTTATAGAAGGAATAATTTTGGATATGGGAGAAAATAAAATAAACATTCTCCATTCAATTTCTTTACTAATAGATGTAATCAGTGAAGTGACGATCTGACCAGGAAATCATACAGAATAAGTTTCAAAATTATATGTGTCACTCAGAAGTTCTATAACCTTCAAGATTTTTTAACTTCCTTAAGATACCTTATTCTCCTTAGGTTAATCATAGTATAATGTTATAGGATTAGTATGCATGTCACATCCCTGGGTTTCTAAAAGTTTTCACTTCAAGAAAACTCATTATGGGGCCAGAGAGATAGCATGGAGGCAGGGAGTTTGCCTTGCATGCAGAAGGACGGTGGTTCAAATCCCAGCATCCCATATGATCACCCGAGCCTGCCAGGAGCAATTTCTGAGCGTAGAGCCAGGAGTAACCCCTGAGTGCTGCTGGGTGTGACCCAAAAACAAAGACAAAAACAAAAACAAAAAAAGAAAAATTATTGTCTCTGAATTCTGAATTCATGTGTAAAATGAAAATGTTTTATAACTTTCTGAAAGTATCTATTAAATCTTGCTTTTAATAATGCTTCATAGAATAAAATTTTTAGAAAAAATATACAGATGCTATTCATAATCATTTTGCTCTAAAACTAATTCTCTAGTTCCCTTTCCTGTGCTCAAGATAATAATGTCAAGTGAAAATATTTTGAAAAATATGGCGACTTCATAATTGCTCACGTGAAATAGATTATTATCTTCAATAACTTGTTCATATCCATTTCCAAAAAATCTTAATTTTTTCTTCAGAATGTTTCAAAGTTATGACTTCCCTCATTAATAGTTCTTAATGACCTGTTGATGACACCCTTAATTAAATTCCTTAAATTGAGAATTTTCAGAATATAGGAAATGTACAAATTTTATTTCTCCTTTATTTCAACCCAATTAATTACTTCCTGTTTTAAGGATAGCTCAGGACCATGAGTACATAGGGTAAAGTAACTTTTCTGATACTCAAGCTGAAAGAGGAAGCTTCAGTGTCCCCTTGCCAGATGCTACAAGCAGCTCCCTGTTAGTTATCTCCATTCCATACTATAAACATACCCCCAAAATCTTAACACTCTCTGAGAAAGGAAATTGAGCGATTTTGCAAGACCATAAATTCTTCCCTCAGAATTTTAGTCTCACATAGAATATTTTACAAGTCTAAGCATCTTTCCTCTTCAATATTTTCAAGGATGAAATCATGAATGAACCATGAATGGAGAACAATTGTCATCACCTGCATCAAACCATGGACTTCCTGTGAATGAGAGGGCACAACTCTCCTGCTACCCCATCTTTCACACATTCAGCAATATCACCTTTCAAATATTTGCCTCTGGTTCAAATTCCCAAGTAACCAGAGCCTGGGCATTGTACAGGGTTAGTGGAATGAGGCTAAAACCCAAAATTATGGATTTTTATGTTTGTTCCATGTTTTCAAGCACAACAATATGGTCCTACATAAAAATTTACTTCTATGAAACTAACTCAGGAAGATTCCAGGCAGCTTGTTGAGAAAATTGTTATTCACAAAACTTTTTTGACAGATAAATAGTAATCTTTTTTCCCAACCACACTGGTTGTCTTATTGTTTTCCTAGGTTTTACTGATGATCATATAATAATCACATAATTATTCTCATATTTACTTTTATGTGTATTATATTTGTTAAATCTGAAAAGATTATAATTTTTCATAGAAAAAGTTTAAAACCTAACAATCCAATGACAAAGAGAAGCAGTCAGTGTAAAAGAAATGTATAAGCTGAGTGAAATAAGTCAGAGGGAGAGAGAGAGATGCAGAATAGTCTCACTCATCTATGGGTTTTAAGAAAAATAAAAGTCTTTTTTGCAACAATCCTCAGAGACAATAAGAGGAGGTCTGGAACTTCCAGCTCACTTCATGAAACTATATTATATATCATGAATATATCTTGAGGATATATACAGGCCCTGCTGTACCAGGGATAACCAGTGTTCAGGACTCTCCAGTAGTACACATCATGATGCTTGGGGTCTGACCTCGGGTCCACAGCAAGTAGGACACTTTTAAGCTATGTATGATCTCTAGCCCTATGCTAAGATTTCGATTCAGACTTGTCACCATGCATGCTAAGTGCCTTGAATAAATGTGTGTACATATATTTATATGTAAATACATACTCATATATAACATATATTTATAAAATAGTAATATTTTAAACTGATTTGTTCAAGGATATACAGTGTCCAATTTATGTGCAGATAAAGATGATCATTTAAAACCTTCATGTGCACAGAGAAATAGTTTCTGTTTCATTCATAAATACTCATGAAATTAAGTCTGAAAAATCTTCTTAGTTTGGTTCTTTCTATACAGTCAAAGATAACCTGTTTATTAAACTGTTGCTGACTCTACATTTTTTTGTACAATAGCATTTGGGGGTTTTTTTTTGGGGGGGGTCACAAGAGGGACACTCAGAGGTTACTCCTGAGAAAGCATGTGCTCAGAAATTGCTCCTGTCTTGGGGGACCATATGGGATACTGGAGAATCAAACCACGGTCTTTCCTAAGCTAATACCAGCAAGACAGACACCTTACCTCTTGTGCCACCACTTCAGCCCTTACAATAGCATTTTTAATCTAAATTTCATGTGAACATTTTTTAATCAAAGCTATATATTCACTCTCAAAAATTTTGTACAAGTATAACTGTATAACTTTATGAGAGAGGTGGATTCCATAAAAATGCTGAAGAGAACTGGCCTCAAATTTCAACTTAACTATTGTATACACACAACCAATATCGGCAGGTAATTATTTCAGGTATGGAGACAATATAAATTATAATAGGCCACTTAATCAGAACAAAATGTCAGCAATCAATGAAACCTAGTACTGAACAATTCTATGTACCAGGAAAAGATATAAAATTTTCATGATTTACATATTTAAGAATGTCTTTTTCTAGTTAAGAGCAGAATATGACTATTCTAAGAAAAATGCAATCTAATCATTGCAATTATATGTTAAACTCTTAACTGACTGGTGTTTCTATCAAATGTGAATGTTTTACACATTGTACAGAATAGATAGATGAAGACAATCCATTCTCTGAAGTTCCACCTCAAATATGCCCTTTGGTTGACTTACCTTTCATAATAATTAACCAAAGGAATCTAAACATCTCAGAAATTATTTATGTACACAGAACTCAGTGAGAACTTCCTCATTTAGGAACTGTCCAATGAATAGTAATGATGCCTAGGTTATACATAGAAGTAAACCTATAAAAAAAGGAAAATATTACTTATAACAAGAAAATATAAAAATTGAAGTCCCTACAACTAATTCTGTGCTACTTACTTATACTAATTGTCAATTAGTATAATTGTACTTATCAACTTCTATCAAATAAATGTTGGCAACGTTGGGCACTCTTGAACTATGTAATAAAAACAACATTATGGGGCTGGAGCAGCGGTGCAAGTGGTAAGGCTTACACCTTGCCCGTGCTAACCTAGGATGGATCACAGTTCAATCCCCAAAGTCCCCCAAGCCAGGAGCAATTTATGAGCACATAGCCAGGAGTAACCCCTGAGCATCACCGGGTCTTGCCCAAAAAACAAACAAAAACAAAAACAAAAACAACATTAGCACCAGAAAGAAACAATGATTCAGTACCAGGATATCTTTTTTTTTTCTTTTTTTTTTTTTTTTTTTTTTGGTTTTTCGGGCCACACCCATTTGATGCTCAGGGGTTACTCCTGGCTACGCGCTCAGAAATTGCCCCTGGCTTGGGGGGACCATATGGGACACCGGGGGATCGAACCGAGGTCCTTTCCTTGGCTAGCGCTTGCAAGGCAGACACCTTACCTCTAGCGCCACCTCGCCGGCCCCAAGGATATCTTAACCTAATCTTTACCTCTTTCTTCAGCCTCCTTGAATGCATTTTTATAAAGCATAAGAAAATAAAAAAATTTAATGTTGTAGAACCATTCCAGAGATGCTGGGTTAGGGGAACACTTTGAAAAAATATTTAAGAACAAGATGCTTAGTTCTGAAGACCAATAGCTATCAAGTGTGTCTTTTTTGAATTCCACTATGAACTACTACAAAAATAACTACCGGTATTATGTATATTTTAACAGTGGGTGAAAACATAAAATACTTGTGTGTAGGGGCCGGGTAGGTGGCGCTGGAGGTAAGGTGTCTGCCTTGCAAGCGCTAGCCAAGGAAGGACCGTGGTTCGATCCCCCGGCGTCCCATATGGTCCCCCCAAGCCAGGGGCGATTTCTGAGCACATAGCCAGGAGTAACCCCTGAGCGTCAAATGGGTGTGACCCAAAAACCAAAAAAAAAAAAATACTTGTGTGTAAAACAATGACAGTAGTAGCAATAAATAAATTCACTGAGGAATGTTGGAATAATGTGTTTAATAAGCAAAAAAAAAAGATTAATATAGTTGAGTAGTCTTTGAAACAGAAAGAGCTGATACAAGAGAAACCATTCTAGGTGAGCAGAGAAAAGACAAGGAAGAACACACAATTCACTGCTGTTTATAATAAGGATGCTAAACATTTTTTTAGAATGACTTTAACAAAGGAATAAGATCTTTTATCAAGTAATGCAAAATATTCTGTGGCTATAGTGTGGAGAACTGCAGAGGGAACAAAAGTAGAAGCACAGAGACCCACAAAGTTGCTAATTATGCCACTCAAAGAGTGATTGTATCAATGTGGATGATATAGAGGAAATGGAAAGAGGTGAGATAAGGTATAAAAGTAAAATTGATTAGTCATGATAAATGTATACGAAATTAAGGCAGTTATCAAATTTCTGAGGTCCTGATGCTATAACTATACAGCAGATAATATTATATCTCATGCTACAAATTTATTTTTACATTTGAAATTATTTCAGGGACTCCTATTGTTTAATGTGTGTTAATGACCTTACCTAGAGTACTGCTTTTGCCTCTTATCCACTTTGTGACCTTAGACAAGGTTCTGAACTGTAAGTTTGAGGATCCTCACATACTAGTCTAACCATATCTGAAATCTCGGAGATTCTAGAGGTTGTAGAAAAGATACAATTCACATTTCTGAGGCAAATCCTGCCCCCCCCAAGAATTTCATATTGTATAATAATTACTCTACAGTATGGTATAAAACCCAATTCCCCAAAAATTATAGTTCTCTTAATGAAGGTCATAAAATTGCTGCATGACCTGGGGATAAGTCAGTATTTCAGATTGTTTTCCTCATACAAGTAAATGAACTATAGAGTACCATTTCACTACTTCATTTCTATGGTAGAAATTAGTTTCCAGAGGTAGAGAAGCTCAGTTTTTATACTTTGTTATCTAAAAGGAATAGAAGGAAGGGCATAGCGTAGATTTTACATAATAACTCTAACCCTAACGTTACAGTGTCATCTTTTCATTTTTCAATATGGTACCTGGGAACACCAAAGACATTGATATTACAGTGGACTGGGCAGACTTCCCTGATAGATAAGTCTACGGATGCTCTACTCTGGTTTCTTGTTATCAGTGAGCCTTAGACTTTTTTTTTTTTTTTTTTTTTTGGTTTTTGGGTTACACCCGATGTTCTCAGGGGTTACTCCTGGTTATGAGCTCAGAAATCGATCCTGGCTTAGGGGACCATAGGGGACACCAGGAAATCGAACAGTGGTCCGCCCTAGGCTAGTGTGGGCAAGGCAGACACCTTATTCCATATGCCACCGCCCCAGCCCCACTTTTTTTTTTTTAAAGAATCCAGAAGTCAGGATTTTGTTTTGTTTTGTTTTGTTTTGTTTTGTTTTGTTGGGGGGGGCACACCCAGTAACGCTCAGGGGTTACTCCTGGCTATGCGCTCAGAAGTTGTTCCTGGCTTGGGGGACCATATGGGTCGCCAGGGGATCGAACCACGGTCTGTCCAAGGCTAGCGCAGGCAAGGCAGGCACCTTACCTCTAGCGCCACCGCCCGGCCCCTAAATACTTCTCTTTTTTTTTTTTTTTTTTGGTTTTTGGGCCACACCCGGCGATGCTCAGGGGTTACTCCTGGCTGTCTGCTCAGAAATAGCTCCTGGCAGGCCCGGGGGACCATATGGGACACCTGGATTCCAACCAACCACCTTTGGTCCTGGATCGACTGCTTGCAAGGCAAATGCCGCTGTGCTATCTCTCCAGGCCCAGAAGTCAGGATTTTTATAAAAACTCTGGTTTTAGTAACATACTGTTTAGGTTTTTTTTTTTTTTTAATATTTTGTTGTATTGCCACATACGTAATAAGAACTAAAAATGCAGTGGCTGTTTAAAATAAAACACATTTTCCTGGGTGGCAGGAATTGAACTCTGGCGGGAATGTGGTGTTGTAATGTTGTATTCATAAAATCCTATCTTTGATAGTATTGTAAAATTATATATTATAATGACTAAGATAAAGCATTTAAAATAAGTCAATAAAATGAAACCTATCTGAAGGCCATCTGTACTCAGTTGGTTTCACTTTGAAATATTCGGCTCTTGCTATCTGAAATAGTCCGATGTGGGATCAAATAACTGAGAATGAACAAACTACTTAGAATTTAGCCTTAGACAACAGAGAAGTGGGAGGCCAGAAACTGTCTCACTAAAGTTGTAACATTTCAAATGGATGGAGTGATACAGAATGTTAAATGTAAGAGAATGAAGATAAGCCATAAAAAAGACAACTAAGTTACTTCATTTTATGATGTTTCTGTTTCTGAAAAGAGTTCCTATAGTTTATATGTTCAAAAATTATCTGAAAAAAAAGTGTGTATGTCAGGTTATAATCAACTAATTCAACTTCTTTGAGCTACAAAATATGATGCCTAAAATATTAAACCAATTTTCTTACATGTCTTTTTTTATGAATAGGTTAATTTGGCTTGCATTTTGGTTTGTATTTTTATTTTCTTTGTTATTGTTGCTTTGTTTTAGACCACACCAAGGGTGCTCAGGTTTACTCTGGGCTCTGCACTCAGGGATCACTCCTGGTGGTGCTTGGGGAACTATACAGGATGCTAGGGATCAAACCCTATTTGGCCACATAAAAGGCAGGAATCCTGTTCCTGTGCTATCTGTGCAATCACTTCAGACCCTCCTCTCATTTTTTTAAAAATATGAAAAGTACTGTTTATTTTCTTTAGAACTTAGCATATTGTATTAAACTTAAGATATTCATCTAAAAACTAAAGGTTTAAAGTTTAACTGGCAACATCTCACTGGCTAAACCTCCACCATTGTCTATTTAAAAAAAACTGACTTTACAAATGTGTCATGAAGCTAGAATTAATGTTATTTCTTTTAAATGTGATATTCCAGGAACAAGTTACTACCTGTATCATCAATTAATGTACCATCGCTCAAAGTTTGATGAAATAGAAATTCCATTCAGTATGTACCTGAAAATGAGAATTCATACTTTGTTCTCCAAGCCTGTGAAGAAGAAAGTAAGAAGAGAAATTGGGAGACAAAGCAAGACCCTTAAAAGATCAGAGAAGATAGATGGGAATGGAGAACACACAAAGTTCGTTTCAAGGAGATTAGAACAAGCAACAAAAGAGAAACTCTCACATAGAACATCTGCAGGATCATGCAGAGAGTTGTAATGCCACTGATCACAAAAATGTGAACTACTGTAAACCTCATTCTTCTTCTCTCCAATGGCTCACATCATTGTCTCACAAAGTAGAGAAGCATCAAGACTTGGGGGAAATTTATCACCAGGACACACCAAGAGCGTTTATTTTTCATCTCAATAAAATGCTCTGTGGCACAATAAATTAAACTGTAATTTATTATTTATGGAGCCAATTTCTCTTGATCTAGTTGCAAACCGTTTAAGATGATTCACCTTAAATTCTGTTTTCTACTATTATTAAAAGGGCTACCAGATTATGGATAGTAGAATGTTCTGCTTCTAAATATCTTAATCATAAATTTTGTTCTGCTTAGCAATTGTTTTTGAGTGTCACTTTTGAGCAAATCCCACAGAAAGACATAAGTTGAGATGTTTAGAGAAATAGTTGCAAATAAAAATTCACTGTAGTAAAAAAAAATTATGTGAGCTCAAATGCATTCACCCTAAGTGAAACACATGCAAAATAGGTGAACTCACACTCATTCACACTAAATGAAAATTAGAATGTCATATATAAGGGAAGCCTTGAATTTACTTAAGAAGGTGAAGGAACTTTGACCAAATTGTTATTTATTGGGGACAGAGAGTCCAATCAGTGCTCTTAAAGGCTCAAGAGCTACTCCTACCAATAATCAGACAGGTAGACCTAGGTGAGATTGTACAGTGCTCTTAATTGGTAAGGTGATGTTTGGGCCCAGTTTGAGTGGCACCAAAGCCACACCCAATTGTATTTGGCGGACCTCCAGAACTATATATGGTGGTGGTGCCCTATGTATATAAAATAGAGATCAAATCCAAAGCCTTATGCATGACAGGCCATGAGGATATTATTTTAAGAGTTCCTCTCAAAATTCATCAAAAGAAGTTTAAGTTGTTTTAGAATTTTATTTTCTGTTGTATTTCACTTTGCCTAAGGACTTCCCTGTATATATTCCACTGCATTGATAGATGATACCTTACACTATTTGCAAGTGAGTACAGGTGCAGCTGAGAGAAAGCATTGCTACTAAATCACTGCTTTCATCTCATTTTTTAGAGGTAATTTTCATCCACTCTATGAAAAAAACCTTCAAACTATTACAAGATACATTCACTTCCAAAAATAAAATTAGGCTGACATAGAGGGAGATTCTTGTTCTCTTCTTCAAAGAACTCACAATGAGTCAATAGACAAGATCACACAGAATAGGAGATTTGTTAAGCATCCCAAAGACCAAAAGGTTACACACATGTATTAGAGAGAAGTTGGATGGAGAGAAACACTGGAAGTTGAGGTCCAGGGCAAAGAACTAGGGCTACAGGGCTTCTGGGATTTGGGAAAGGAACAGGTATGGCATGCAGGCACAAAGCCTTGTTCTATCTAGAGGAACTGGTGGGTCTGTTGCCCCGACAAAGACAACTTAAAAAGGAACAAATATAGATTAGTATATATAACTCCTTTCTTAACTAGAAGAGAAAACCAGGAGCCATAGAGATAGCATAGTAATAGGGTGTTTGCCTGGCACGCAGCTGATCTAGGACAAACAGTAGTTTGAATCCTGTCATCCCTTATGGTCCTCTGTGCCTACCAGGAGCTATTTCTGAGCGCAGAGCCAGGATTAACCCCTGAGCACTTCCTGGTGTGACCCCCTTCCCCTGCAAAGTAGAGAAAACATAGATAACCACATAAATTGTAAGCTCAACAGGAAGTGAGAGGACAATGGTAATATGAGAACATGGGGGACACAGTGAGAAAAGGTTGGAAGCTAACAAGGTTGCAAAAATGTTGGAAAACACTAGTCTAGATTAAATTCTTCCTCTGACACATGTGGTACTGAACTGACATTGTGAAGAGCAATGGCAGAGGTCAGATTACTTCATCCCATATCTGTAAGCCTAGACAAAAAGGATATTGGTGATGTCACAAACAGATCAGTTCATCCACTCTTATGTTCATGACAGTAACTAGATACATCAATACACTCTCCAGCCTCATGACAGCATAACTACAGGCATCAGTAGCTGTGGAAGCAAACAGAAGAAAATTAAATGAAGCCACTTTAGACTAAATACATGAAGAGAATTCAATTCTTCATGTTATAATCCCAATAGTAAAAACAAGGGAAAAATTAGAGGGAAAGCAAGAAATTTAATGTAGCAAAATGGGTTCTTGGGAAGATGCATAGGAGTGAAATCACTGGGACCATTAGCAAAGGAATCTTTAGAATATTTTTCATACAGCCTGAACTGGAAACTTTCCCATCAACTTCCTATTCATACTGGTGTTTCCATCTTGAGAATATACCATTCTCTCCAGCATGAGGTGATATCTCATTTTGTTTTGATTTTCATTTCCTGGATCTTTTGTGATGACTATACCTTTGGCATGTGGATATTATCTTTGAGGAGGAGTATGATCAGTTCCCTTCAAAATTTTTAATAAAGTTGGCTGCTCTTTGCTGCTAAGATTAGTGAATGCTTTATAAATCTTAGCTACATACCCTTGGATCAGTGAATATTTTCTCCCACTCAGCTGGATGCCTTTATATTTTATTCATAATTTTTTATACAGTACAGAAAACTTTTTATTTAATGTAGCCAATTTGCTTACTTTTGCCCTTTTTTCTTTATTGAAATTGAATCACTAAAGATGCCTTTGAAGTCAATATCATGGATAATTTTACCTGTTTTCCAGGAAATATTTGATGGATTTGGATATAAGATCAAGGTCTTCAACACATTTTGAATAAAATTCTGCATATGTTGTGAGATACTGGTCCAGATTAATTTTTTTGCATGGTGCTAATCAATTTTCCCAAACACCATGTCCTGAAGAGGCTTTCCTTGCTACATTTCACAAACCTAACTCACTTTTCATAGAGTAACTGCCCATATATCTGAGATTTTAATCTTTGAGTTCCCAATTTATTCAATTGGTCTAAATTGGTGCCTTTATTTCAATAATACAGATTTTTAAATAATATTTTATTTAAACACCTTAATTACACATATGATTGTGGTTGGGTTTCAGTCATGTAGAAAATACCCCCATCACCAGTGCAACAATCCCATCATCAATGTCCAAATCCCCACCCCACCCCTGCCATTACTCTAGACAGGCTTCCTACTTCCCTCATTCATTCACGTTTTTATGATAGTTCTCAGTGTAGTTATTTCTCTAACTAACCTCATCACTCTTTGTGGTGAGCTTCATGAACTAAGCTGTAACTTTTAGCCCTTGTCTCTTTTGTCTCTGAAAATTATTTCAAGAATGTCTTTCTTTTTTCTTAAAACCCATAGATGAGTGCGACCATTCTGCATCTTTCTCTCTCTCTGACTTATTTCACTCAGCATAATAGATTCCATGTACATCCATGTATAGGAAAATTTCATGACTTCATCGCTCCTGACAGCTGTATAATATTCCATTGTGTACCACAGTTTCTTTAGCCATTCATTTGTTAAAGGGCATCTTGGTTGTTTCTAGAGTCTTGCTATGGTAAATAGTGCCACAATGAATATAGGTGTAAGGAAGTTAATTTTGTATTGTATTTTTTTCTAGGGTATAGCTCTAGGACTGGTATAGCTGGATCGTATGGGAGCTCAATTTCCAGTTTTTGGAACAATCTCCATATCGCTTTCCATAAAGGTTGGACTAGACGGCTTTCCCACCAGCACTGAATATGACTTCCTTTTTCTTCACATCTCCATCAACACTGCTTGTTCTCATTCTTTTCTGATGTGTGCCAATCTCTGTGGTGTGAGGTGGTACCTCATAGATGTTTTGATTTGCATCTCCCTGAATATTAGTGATGTGAAGCATTCTTTTTATGTGCCTTTTGGCCATTTGTATTTCTTCTTTGTCAAATTGCCTTTAATTTTTTCTTCCCATTTTTGATGGCATTAGATTTTTTTTGTAAAGTTCTGTCAGTGACTTGTATATTTTAGATATTAGCCTCTTATCTGATAAGAATTGGGTGAATCGTTGCTCCCACTCAGTAGGTGGCTCTTGTATTCTGAGCACTATTTTCTTTGAGGTGTAGAAGCTGCTCAGCTTAATATATTCACATCTGTTTATCTCTGCTTTACTTGTTTGGAGAGTGGCTTCTTCCTTGAGAATGCCTTTAGTCTCAATGTCATGGAGTGTTTTACCTACGTGTTGTTCCATACACCTTATGGTATCAGGTCTGATATCTAGGTCTTTAATCCATTTGGATCATCTGATATTAGTATGGACACTCCAGCTTTTTATGGGTGTTGTTTGCTTGGTTGATTTACCTCCAGCCTTTTATTTTGAGTATATATTTGTTCTGACTATTCAGGTGTGTTTCTTGTAGGCAGCAGAAGGTTGGATTGAGTTTTTGATCCATTTAGCCACTCTGTGTCTCTTAACTAGTGCATTTAGTCCATTGACTCAAGGCCTTCTGGCCTTGAGTGTTTCTTGTGGCAGGTCTGCTGTAAATCTCAAGGATACTCCCTTGAGTATCCCTTTTTGATCTGCTGCCTCAATATTCTGACAAATCTGTGGGATTTGTCATTGTGACTAGGATGTGTCTTGGGGTGTTTTTCCTGGGGTCTCTTTTAGTTGATACTCTTTGGGCATGCAGGTTTTGGTCACATGTATTCCTTAGCTCTGGTAGTTTCTCTTTAATGATGTTATTGACCATTAATTCTTCTTGGAGATTTTCTTCTTGGGTCTCTGGGACTCCAATGATTCTTAAGTTGTTTCTGTTAAGCTTATCAAAGATTTCTATTTTCATTTGTTCACATTTTTTGAGTAATTTTTCCATTGTCTAATCATTGCTTTAAGGCTTTTCTCCCAGTCTCTTCTGCTGTATAGATTTGTTTTACATCGCAACTTCCAGCTCACTAATTCTATCCTCAGCTGCTGTTACCCTGCTGGAGAGCTAAGCCATTGAGTCCTTCATCTACTGAGTTTTTCAGACCTGTTGTTTGACCTGATATTTCAGTTTGGTCTTTTCTGATTTCTATCTTCATATTCTCTTGATCCTTAATTGTGTTCTGTTCTATACTTTCTTTGAGTTCTGTGAACATCCTCCATATATCTTCTCTAAACTCCATATCTGAGAGACTGACTAGGTGGTTGGCCATTTTCGGGTCATCAGAGTTGCCATCTTCATTCTCTATGCCTGATGCTGGTCTGCGTAGTTTCCCCATTTTTACTCTTGTATTGTGGATTTTTCTACGTTTTGTGGTGGTATCATTGGCTAAATGATGTGCGTTGCCACGTAGCAAAGCAAAATTATTACCATATTTGCCGGCATATGAGACGACCCTTCAACCCATGAAAAACTTCCTAAAAGTTGGGAGACATATTATATGCTGATATATGGCATGCTGAAACTTGTTCCAGCTTCAGGGATGAGTGATCTGCACCCCTCTTACTTTTAAGAAGTAACTTACTTTTAAGACTTTTAGGTAGTTTTTTATGGGTTGAAGGGTCGTCTTATATGCCGTCAAATACGGTACTTGTTGAAAATATGATTACATGTATACATTCTAAATAATTCAATAAAATAAATTATATATTAAAGTAATATATAAAGCATAAAATGAATATGCAGAAATACTGCTATATACTGATATTTTAAAGTATCATCAGGGCCAACGAGATAGTAAGGCAGATAAGGTGTTTGCCTTGCATGTGCACAACCAGGCTTCAAATTGCAGCACCTCTTATAATTTTTCAAGCTCCAACAGGGGTGATTCTTAAGGGAAGAGACAACAATAAGTCCTGAGCATTCCCAGTTGTAGCCAATAAAAAATGAAAATAATAATAGTTCACTTATAATACCAAAGTTTATTCTTCAATTCAATAGGAATGACTTTTCATTTAGATTTTATTCACTGTACAGAATTTTGTTACTTTATCTTTTTACGATTACTATGCTATTTACTATTTGTTTTTGTTATTTATTTGTCTTCTATTCAGTCCACAATTCAATTAACTTTTTTTAATTGGTAAATAGAATAATTTTTCTCTTTATATATATTTTATTTATTCCTTGACTTATCCCACATTTGTTTTTCTGTTTCTAAGTTGTAAAAGTAATTTTTAAGCAACCAAAATTTCTCAGGCATGATTACAATAGGTCAGAGCAATGCTATAATACCCTTTGTGATTTCTGTTTGGTGTACCTCAGAACTTATAAAGACACAGGAAACAGTCCAAACTCAAGCACCATGTAGCTTATAACTTCAGCAATAATTCTAAAAATGAGAAAAAATCTTCATGTTATGATGCATGCCTCACTTGCTACAAGTTTTCCTACATCTTTAGGTGAAGCTAACCTATCCGTTGAGAAAGTAAAATACTAAATTCTTAGCAAATAGTTTTCTTGAAAACCCCAACTAAAAATCAGTGATGCTTGACAATATTTTTGAGTTTCTCAAGGGAAGGCTGTGTGATTTGAATAGTGTCATTTATGAATCTTAGGTGGAAATTTATTAAAAGGCACAACTGAAAACCTGGCTTATAGGTTTAGCCACATGCTGAGAAAATTCTTGTTTTATTCTCCAGGGATCATTCATATTTCACTGATTTTAGGGACATGGTCATATTTGAATTTAGGTTCTTTGAAAAGACTTAACTATATCATAGTATATAATCCATGATGCCTTTGATTTGAATAAAGCACTGTGGATTTAAGATACTTCCTGAAAAAAAATCTGCTTTCTTTTTATGTTATATCTCATAAAAATTTGCCATTCCCCATACTAAAATCTAGTTTGTAGTTTACTTTATCAGTGAATTAGTAAAGATCAGTAGCTCATAAAGAGTGGATGTGAGGTTATTTGGCATCCATGCCCAAACCACAAAACATTTATGGAAAGCTATATGGAGATTCCTCCAAAACCTGGAAATTAAGCTCCCATATGATCCAGCTATACCACTCCTAGGGATATACCCTCAGAACACAAAAATACAATACAAAAATTCCTTCCTCACACCGATATTCATTGCAACACTATTTACAATAGCCAGACTCTGGAGACAACCAAGATGCCCTTCAACAGATGAATGGCTAAAGAAACCGTGGTACATATACACAATGGAATATTATGCAATCATGAAATTTTCCTATACATGGTTGTACCTGGAATCTATTATGCTGAGTGAAATAAGTCAAAGGGAGAGAGATAGATGTAGAATAGTCTCAGTCATGTATGGGTCTTAAGAAAAATAAGACATTTTTGCAATAATTCTCAGAGACAAAAGAGAAGAGGGCTGGAAGGTCCAGCTCACGACATGAAGCTTGTCAAGAGTGATGAGTGCAATTAGAGAAATAACTACACTGAGAACTATCATATAAATGTAAATGAATGAGAAAGCCTGTTTAGAGTACAGGCGGGGTAGAGTGAGGAGGAGGACGACTTGGGACATTGGTTATGGGAATGTTGCACTGGTGAAGGGGGGGTGTGTTCTTTACATGACTGAAACCCAACTACAATTATATTTTAATTAAGGTGTTTACATAAAGAAATAAAAATGCTTTATATAACATAGTTGATGATAATACATTGCTGTTTCTTTTATTTGTTGTTTTAAGGTAAAATATTTATAATAATGTTGCTGTGTATTATCTGATGCATTGTTATTCTACCTCACCACCAAAAAAGTATAGTTTCATAGGATATCATAGGTTTAATATATGTTTACAATATACAGAATGTCTCTGTTGTATACTTTCCTTCCCTCCTGCTCACCACCTTACAAATTCATTTCTAATCCTTTACTCCCTCACCCCCACCACCTATTACCCCATATTTAACCCTTTTTACCCTCAGTTCTTGGCTCCTCATGAAGCTCCTCCCCATTCAAGCCAGCTGCCAACCAGCTCCCAAAGTGAAAAAATAGACTCTCTGCCTGAAAAGAAACCAATAGTCTGTTCCTATTTATTTATTTATTTATTCTTAGTGGCCTCCTATCATCCACATTCCTTCACTGTGTACCTGTGCTAGCTAACATACTCAGTTTCTGAGAAGTCCTCACTCAAAGACATTTCCTGATATGGAACTGCAGGGAGTCATTTTTTAGACTTCAGAAGGCCAAATCACAGACCAAGTGGTGTCCCAGACTCAACACCCCCTGACTAATTCTAAAGAATTAAAAGGGACATGTATATCTCCTTTGTATATCTTAGATATATTCCCTTACCAGCTATAACTCTTTTTGAATAAACTCATATAGTGACAATTTTGCCCACTATTTTCAATAGTGGAATAAGTTCAATAAGTTCAATAAGTAATTCTGGTACAAGAGACTATCTGTTTAGAGTTTATGTTTGAACCAAGTTACGGGAATTGTTGGACTTGTTCCCTCAGCCCCCAGATGCACCAATAATACCTTGTGGCATTGTTCCTTTTTTTGCATGGGCACATTAAAATGGGAAAATATTACATATTCAAACAAGTTCTTATCTAATAGAGATAGGAACACACATTTTGTAAGTTATACCTTATATCCTGAACATTGGTATAATGACTTTACTCAGGCCTCAGAAGAATGGGCATTGCCCATATACCCCTGAACCATGGATACCATCTATGGAAACACAACCACAATTGTCTATTACATCACCAGGAAGTAAACCTCTACCAGGGAAACCCTACCACTGCCCTGGATTTGGACTTACTTTAAAGAGTTTTCTCTTAACACTCAGACGACAACAACAGCAACAACCTACTTGCAAGGCAGGGCTCTCTGCATCTAATGGTGAGTTGAAATTAGAGGATGCTCCACATCATCCTGACTTCGATGAAGGAAATGCACAAAAACCAAAATCTTTAACTACAGGAACCTGATACCAACAACAGCTAATGTGCAAAAAAAAAATTCACTGGGATCACAGAGAATGACTCAGGAGTTGTACAACCTAGAATGTCCGGAGCACCGAGTCGGTCTTATGCCAGAAAACTTCAGGGGTAAGGTCTCCATGTATTTCGATAAGGCTTTATTTTCCCCATTTCCCCATATTTTGCTGGGGCTATGCAAACAATTGCCACTCTCACACTGTTATTAATGTATTTTTTAATTCACCCTTTAAAAAAATAAGAAGAGCTTACTAATATTTAAAAAAAAGTAACTGTAGTAAAATGCCTGTCTAAAATAAAGGCAGGGGATTGGAAGAAAGGAGAAGGGACATTCATTGTTGGTGAGAATGTTGTACTGGTGAAGGAGGGTGTTCTGTTAATGACTAAAACCCAACTTCAATCGTGTTTGTAATCATGGTGTTTAAATAATAAAGAGTTTATATTAAAATATATATTTTCTGTGATACCATTTGTATAAATACATTCTTTATTATAATATAAATTTAGTCAATGATTATATTTAACTTATATATTTAACTATATTCTAGATCTAACCTATAGATTTTAACTATTTTAAAGATGTTAACTAGTAATAGATTTTAATTATTTTCTAGAAGAAACATTTGTTCACAGATACTTGAGTTTTAAATGCAGGTCATGGGAAGGTAACTCCAAATATATATCTCCACAACATAAATCACACATATGATTTCCAAATTTCCAAATATCCTCTAACCACTTGTATAATTGGCATATAATACTATATTTAGCCTCAACTGTATAATTCAATATTTGCAAACATTGCAAAATAAATCTAACCACATAAGTCCAACTAACATTCAGGGCTACCTCATTCAGAGTTACCAAAAAATGTTTTTCCTTCTAATGGGTATTTTTAAGGTCTAAAATTTAGCAACTATCAAATATGCAAGAGAGCGTTGTTAATAAATCATTGTACTGTGCATGCCATTTCAATGATTTGTTTATTGCTGTATTCTTTAATGTACTCTTGCACTCTTTTCCTGCCTTGTGAATGGTTAATGTGAACCTTAAAATGATACATTAGAAATAAATTTGTAAATCATTTTTAAAATTGCACATATTAAGTATATTGAAGATGTATGTACTTATATTATTTGCATTGATAGATATAACACTAAAATAATAATTAATAAGTACTATCTGTTTGTTTTGTTTTGTTTTGTTTTGCTTTGTTTTGGAAGGATGCAAGACCCAGCAATGCTCAGAGATTATTCTTGGTTCTGAACTCAGAAATTATTCCTGGTGGGACTCAGGAGACATATGTGGTACTGGAAATTGATCCAAGGTGGACTACATACAAGTAAAGTGCCCTACCAGCTGAACTAGTTTAAGAACTCAATATTTTCAGGGTGGCGAAGTGGCGCTAGAGGTAAGGTGGCTGCCTTGCCAGCGCTAGCGGTTTGATCCCCTGGCATCTCATATGGTCCCCCCAAACCAGGAGTGATTTCTGAGTGCTTAGCCAGGAGTAACCTCTGAGGCATCAAACGGGTGTGGCCTGAAAAATTCAATATTTTCACCTATTCTCAGCTTTTCCTTCACTAGAATATTCTACAAATAATCATTGGTTTAATTTTTTAATAATTTTTACTGTGACCAAAGTGAATTACAAATCTGTCACAGTAATATTTAAGGTATATAGTGACAGTGAATCAGGGGCATTCCTACTCCCAGTGTTGTCCTCCCTCCACCTCTGTTCCCAGCTTGCATCCTATATCTCCCTCCTTTGTCCCCTGGACTGCTAGTGCAACTGGTTCCCTGTTGTATAGCTTGTTATAGACTGGGTATCAATCTGTGGTTCATTAACTCTGGGTTTGGTGTTTAAGTCTGATCATTTTTATTTCCACTCAATGTTCATTCGTTGATTTAATTTTAACTGAATATTTACAACTTGTAAACTTTAATATTTCTTTTACATTTCTAGATTTACCTCTTTTCTCAAGATTGAGCTATTTATCTATGAGGTCTAAATAAAATGTCTAACATAAAATTCCCAAAGAAGAAAATAGTTCATAACTTTTGCTATTGTTTTAGTAATTGACTTACAACATCACTATGAATCTCCCTATCTATTGCTGTTTCTTCAAAAACAAAACCACTTTAAATCATTTCTGTACCCTATCTGTCATTATCCTGCTCTACAGAGAGCTTCAAAATGATATTCACACACACAAAAGATTGTATGCTTTGGTGTATCTAGGTAAAAATGAGGAACAAGATAATACAGAGATTTTTTTTGGTTTTTGTTTTGTGGGTCACACTCGGCAGAGCTCAGAGGTTACTCCTGGCTTTCCGCTCAGAAATCACTCCTGGCAGGCTTGTGTGACCATATGGGATGCCAAGATTCGAATCACCATCCCCCTGCATGCAAGGCAAATGCCTTACCTCCATGCTACCTCTCCGGCCCAATAATACAAAGATTAACAGCAATTTCATAGATTTTATTCACAATGGACAATTTGAAAGATTTTTTCAGTAATACAAAACCAGGAAAAAACAAGACTTCGAACATCTCAGGAATTATTAAAAATGCTTCAGAGGTCACTAATAATTCTAAAAACAAAACTCTTGACGTTTAATATATTAAAGTTCCATAACTGATCGGTGGTAAAGAGCAGAGTTCTCTCTCCATTGGCCACATCATTTTAATGATGAAATTCAAGTGTGTGTTAAAAAAGAATATTAAATTTGTATTCTTGTTTCTAATTTAATGTATGAATTACTTTAAAAGCTCTTATTGAACTTTAAAGATATTTTTCTATTTCTCCCTCAAAATACTTCAATTCCCCTATGCTTCAGCTTCTCCCTTGAGATAGATTTTATATAGTAATCATTCAATTTTTACAACTGGAAAAACAGTGACAAGATAATAAAGAAAAAAAGTTAATTTTATTATGAAAAATGTTTTAACTACTAAGTTGCCCCGTTTAAATTAAATTTCAAACTTTATTTTTTTGGGGTTTTTTTTTTTTTTTTTTTTGGTTTTTGGGCCACAGCCGGCTATGCTCAAGGGTTACTCCTGGCTATCTGCTCAGAAATAGCTCCTGGCAAGCACGGGGGACCACGTGGGATGCGGGGATTTGAACCAACCACCTTAGGTCCTGGATCGGCTGCTTGCAAGGCAAACACCGCTGTGCTATCTCTCCGGTCCCAAACTTTATTTTTCTATGCTGCAGGAGGAACCACTGAAACCACTAATGCTGCTGTTATTAGTATCACTGCAGCTGACTCTGCCACGGCCTCAAACGCTGCCATTCCTATTACCTCTGACTGAGTTCACCACCTATGCCACCCCCGCTGATTCTGATGCCACCAAGGTGCCACTATTTTAGATACCGTCACCATCATTAATGCTGTCTGTGATATCTTTAGAGTTGTCAAGCTTGTCCTTCTCCACCATGCTTGCTTTTTTGGAGGAACAGGGAAAAGTGGCAGGCTTTGCTTACAAATGTGGGTCCTTTGATTTACATCTTCCAGTTCCCTTTGAACAGACACTTGGTCTTTCCAGGACAGGGAATGTACAGTCAAGAGCCACCCGGCCTTGAGAATCAGCATGGCCATCCTGGTGTGGGCCTGCTAGCCAGACTGAAAATGGACCAAGGGCCACACCTCAAGGCTGTAGCTGGGATCACGGACAGCAAGTTGGTACTGCTGAAGGATTTGAGAGCTTGAGGGGATGGGAGGGGCAGAGCAAGAAGCTCTGGACAGTGTAATGCCTGCCATGGACTAGCCTCACCGGGCTGTGAGGGCACCATGACATGTTGGGGCTGGAGGGGATCCTAAGGGTGCTCCAAGGATAATCCATACACATACATATAAACAAGTTCTCTTAGGGGCAAATGACAATTTCGAAACTGGGGAGGAGGGAAGCAATGCATGAGCTGTGACTCTCTGGGCTGGCCACTGTGGGAACAGTGTGTGATTTGGCTAAGCATGCAGAATAGACTCCCATGCCCAGTTCATGTGTAAAGGAAAGATGCATACCAGGGATCCAGAACTTGTGTGTGTGGTTGTATGTGATTGTGTGTCTATGCACAGTCTGTGTGTTACTGTATGTTTATGTATGTACATGTGTCTGTGTCTCTGTGGTCAAGTGTCTGGGTGTGACTGTCTATGAACATGTGTGGCTATATTTCTGCACATTCAACTCAATTGTGTACCTGTGTTTCTGGGTATGGTTGTGTGTCTCCATGCTACCAACTCAGCACATAGGAGCTGACGTCACTTGTATTGTTGTGCCAAGCTCTTGGTTCCTGGTGGAATAGGGAAGGAATCTGTGGTGTAGATATTGTAACAGGGCATGCACAGTCACATAGAACTCACCAGAAAGAAAGTGTGACATGAGTGTGCTGGAAGTCCCATGAGCTATGGGGAGGGTTAACTTAGAATCTATGAAAGATATAAGCTATGGACTCTGGGCTCCCAGCTGTTTCTGGCCATGAATTCTGCAGAATTAGACAGAAGATATACCTTACACATGTGACACTGAGTCACATGTGATCAAAGACCCCCAACCAGGCACTGAGCATGAGTATCCCTGCAGATTATCAGCTGCTCTTACAGGCCTGCCTGTGCCTGAGCTGGTCCTTGGCCACCTCTGTTGTCCAATGTAGTCTCATGCCCTGTGTCCTGCTGGGACTAGCCTCTATGTGCAGATGGGGTTTCAGTGAGTGGGTGATGCCAGGCAGTAACATTGAGCCCCACCAACCAACATTTTCAGGATGATCCAAAGGAGTACTCAAAGGGACCTTAATCACTGACACTAGGGACAACTCCATGAGTGGCTGGTTTACCTGTGGATCTTGAAAACTCCAAATCTGATTGCTTATTTTGGTCGATTTGAAAAATATTCTGATCTGTGAATGAAGAGAAGGAATGGTCAAGTCTGTTCTCGAAACCTCTATTACAGGTTCAGTCTACTGGGCCACTCACTGGCTGCCTTGGATCCTTAGTGCAGTGGGCCTGAGATTTGGCAGAGCCATGGTTTACTCCATCTGGCAGCCAAACCCAACCCCCACCAGGCACAAAAGGAAGCCTGACTCAAGAGGAGAAAGATCCAGCAATGGACAGAAGTGCCATGGCTGAGAGGCTCGGATGGGGACATAGTCAGCGGGGAATGGAGCAGGAAAAAGAGGATGAGAGGGCAAATTCATTAGGATACAGACTCCAGGCACTGGGCACTGGCAGGGTCCACATCCCTAGGGCCAAGGAGGCTCATTTTCCTCACAAGAACTGTTGGATGGCCCATTAGGAAGGGGTCATTTGTCTATGAAACATAGTTGCCCTCTTACCCCTAAAAATTGCTGATTGGCCATCAAGAATGGGTCACTTATCTATGAAGGACTCTTGACCATTAACCTCTGAGCATTCATAGGTGGCTCTTCAGGAAGGGAAGGGGTCTTTTGTCTATAAAGGTCAGTTTACCTCAGACATTAGTTGACTCCAAACACCACTAATGCAACTGACTCCCCTTAACTCCCATCCCTATTATTTCACGTCTATTTTTCTTTTCCCCTCCACTCTATTTTTTTCCTTCTCTTCACTATAGTCTGGGGCAAAGAGTGTTGTAGACAACCTACTTTAATCCATTGGATTCCCTTATACAATTATTCTAAATACCACATATAAGTGATGTCATCCTTTATTTATCCTTCTGCTTCTGATGTCTTCATTTAATAAGATGTCTTCCAGTTCCATCCATACTGCAGCAAAATTCCATAACTGTACCATGTTGGACATCTCAGTTGTTAAGTCACACCATGACTTTACCCAAAACAAAGGCATTCATTCCCTCAACTTCCTCTTTCTTTTCCCCTACTATCCCTTTGATATGTAAAAGTCCACCTTGATCTCACTTAACCTTTCCCTGCTAGTTGAATTTCTACTGTGATAATAAAGAGAGGTTTCCTTTTGGTTGGGTGACCATGAAGAGAGACCATGAAGCAAGATGCCAACCAAATTCCATATTCCTCTCCTGGCTGGCTTGGTTTATTAATTCTTCCTGGCTACCCTGTATCAGACCCACCTGTTCACCAGGGGATGGAAATACGGAGCTTGGAATAATTTTCCACAACTCTTACTTAGCTATTGTACTGAGTGCTGTGATAAATTGTGTTATGCATACATTCTTTTGAATGAATGTTTTTCTGCCCTGGAAAGACAAAAATTTCTGTACAAACTACTTAGTGTATCAGGGGTCCTCAAACTTTTTAAACAGGGGGCCAATTCACTCTCCCTCAGACCATTGGAGGGTCTGACTATAGTAAAAGCAAAATTTATGAACGAATTCTTATGCACACTGCATATATCTTATTTTGCAATGAAGAAAAAAATAGATACAATATAATATGTGTCCTGCGGGCCATAGTTTGAGGACCACTGGAAATGGTCCTGACACAAGCAAATGTTTTATTTTTTGAAGGTATTTTATTTTTTTAATAAATTTTTATTTAAGCATCATGATTACAAACATGCTTATAGTCAGGTTTCAATCATAAACAGAATACCCCCCCTTCACCAGTGCAACATTCCCACCTTCTCCCCCACCCCTGCCTGTATTTGCAACAGGCATTCCACTTCAAGCAAATTTTTTAACCAAAATAATTAAAACTTTCAATGTATATGATAAATGTAAACTGGTTAAGAAGAAATATGTATTATACAATAATAGTTTCTTAAAGTCTGTGTTCCTTGGATACCTTGTTAATCAGAAGTTAGTGAAGTTGAGAAGAAACATGTGATGTTGAGAGCAGATAAGTATTATATCAAAAAATTCTATGAAGTCTGGCAGAAAATGTGCACTGGTGAATGGATGAGTGTTGGATATTGTAGGTTTAAAATTCAATCATGAGCAACTTTATCTTTGTAACTTTGTCTCTCAAGGTGATTCTATTAAATATTTATTAAAATAATAAATTAAAAAATTCTATTTAGGGGGTCAGAGTGGTAAGACATCGCCTTGCACATGCTAGTCTAGAATGGACTGCCATTAGATTCCCCCCCCCCCCCGCCCATCGTGTCCCATATGGTCTCCCAAGCCAGGGTCGATTTCTGAGTGCATAGCCAAGAGTAACCCCTGAGTGTCACCAAGTGTAGCCCAAAAAGCAAAAAATTCTACTTAGCCAATATAAGCATTGTATGTGGGAATTCCAGTCCAGAACTTAAGTAAATTAGAAGTGACTCCTCCATGCTAACAAACAAAAAGTCAAGCAAATTGAAGGAACAACTTTTTATCAGAGAAGTGAGAACACATGTCAAACTTCTGCTTTTCATGCTAAAGAGATAGATGGGAAAAGTGACAATGAACTTGATAGAAAGCCAGAAACTGCAATTTCCCAGGGATCTGAGAGTGCCTGAGGGAAACCTAAATTGTAGTTAACAAGATGCCTGAGGCAGAGGGAGGACAAACTTCAGAGATAAACTCCAAAGGATGAGAACTGGGAATGTTTATGAGTTTCTCTCCTCTGGGTACTCTTTGTATTATCACTATAAATTGGGGGTGCAGCATGGGGCTGGAGGGTCTCTGTGCTTCTTGATAGAACAATAGAGGAAACATTTTGAAATAGGTCAAACCATCCTGTTGTGAATTAACTGCCTCAGGAGAAAATATGGAAAGCAATAGCTGGTTTCATCACAACCAAATTGACTTGGAGCATTGGAACTTCAGTCCACTTAAGCCATCCATTAGAAAGGAGGAGGGACTGTGATCCTGGTCCTCAAACTACAGCTCGCCAAAAGCAGGCCCATAGTTCCCACTGAAATACTGCTAAGTTTGTGGCTGGAGCCTCCACTGTGGGGAGGGTGTTTGCATGTAGCCAACTGGGGATCAATCCCTGGCATCCCATGTGGTCCCTCGAACCTACCAAGAGTAATTTCTGAAGGCAGAGCCAGGAGTAAACGCTAAGCATTGCCAGGTGTGACTCAAAAAAACAAAAAGAAAAAGAAATACTGGTAAGCTTGTTGATTCACTTGATTTGTTCTTCATTTTAAATACTGTATTTTTCCCATTTTGTTTTGTTTTTAACTCAGAATAAGAAAGCATAAATAATAGCACTATTGTAAACAATATAAAAATAATAGTAGTTTGTTAATTATGGTTTGCTAGACAATTTAAAACTATTATTTCTGCTTCACTTTTTTTTTTTGCCTAACAGATTTCTTTCCATATTTTCACAAAAATTATATTAACTGATTTCATTTACAAAGTCTTTATTTAAAAATAAGTATGTAACTTTGTATGCCTTGTAAGTGTGCTTGCAGGTAAAGTGTAGAAATGCATGTGTTCCTGAAACTATTTTGCTTATTCTGTTTGGGGCTCCATTAGCTAAACAGTGTTATCAAATTTCAAGATACTTCAAATGTGTAAAGTAAGTATCTTAGCCTGTTACCAGTAAGTGGGAGTATGAGTAATTTCTAATAAAAATTTGCATTCTGTGTTGTCAAATTTTAGGATATTAAAAATAAATGTATTTGAATTTCAAAAACAAAAAAGAAATGCACAGTGTGCATAGGAATTTGTTCCTTTTTTTGGGGTTTTGTTTTGTTTTGTTTTGGGGTTTTTTTGTTTGTTTTTTAGTCCAGCCCTCAAATGGTCTGAGGGACAGTGAGCTGGCTCCCTGTTTAAAAAGTTTGAGGACTCCTGATTTAGAGGTAGGGCTGCTCTTTTGAAATCTCTTTGGGCTGAGAAATGCTGGCAGAAATACTTGAAATTTGTTGAAAATTTAAATGTGGATTACTTTTGTTTGCTCCCCATTCAGAGACCTTCCAGTACCTAAGTTTTCATGACCACCACATTCAGTTGCCATATGGGGTTGTAGCACACTTTCATTGTAATCCTAAAACTTTATGTTACCATTATTGTAAATCATCATACTTTTGTTGTTGTTTTGGGCAACATCTGGTGACACTCAAGGGCTACTCCTGGCTCTTTGCTCAGAAATCATTCCTGACTGAGGGCACTATATGGGAGGAATGATGGGGATCGAACTGCAGGTTCTCCTGGGTCAGCTGCTTGCAAGGCAAATTCCCTACTGTTGTGCTTTTGCTCTGGCCTCATCCTTCCTTTTTTTTTTTTTTTTTAATTCAGAAACTAAGAGCCCAAAGTGAGCAACACTGCCCCCCTCACAGCTAATATAAGTATCTAGGAGAGCTAAAAAATTAAGCATACAATTAATTGAAAGATTCTATCTCTTCTGATAAAATAAGGTAGATTTTAGGGAGACAGAGTTTTTGCTGAATAACTTTTTTTTTCTAAAAGGTAAATCAAATAAGTTTAGGAATTTTGATTTTAGAGCAACGAGCTCACTAAAAAGATTGATGATTACCATAGGACTCTGCTTCCCTTCCCCCAACATTACAAATGATCCATTCATATCATCTCCTTTTGCAGTTATTAAAAATGACATATTAAAGGACAACAAAATCACAATCTGAAGAAGCATAGTAGCCATAAATATCAAATACACATATGTCAAAGATATTAAGATTTTAAGAATTTTATAAATTAGGAATACAGTATTTAACAGCTATGATTAACATAAAAAGGGCTAACATGGATAATGTAAGAAATGAGCAAAGTAGGTAAAGAGAGAAAAAATCATAAAACCTGAAATAAATGCTAAAGAATTCTAGGAAACTGACACAGAGTACTTCCTGACCAAGAGATTTATTTTTCAGCCTTCAGGAGTCAAGGAAATAATAGGTTTCATGAGGGAACATTTGGAAAGAAAAGAAATCACTGAAAATTATTTTTAACAGTATCAGATTTGATGATTCTAGTAATATTTTTACTTGTATTTTTTGTTTGTTTGTTTTTGTTTTGGGGCCACACCCGGCGGTGCTCAGGGGTTACTCCTGGCTGTCTGCTCAGAAATAGCTCATGGCAGGCATGGGGGACCATATGGGACACCGGGATTCGAACCAACCACCTTTGGTCCTGGATCGGCTGCTTGCAAGGAAACACCGCTGTACTATCTCTCCGGGCCCCTTTTTTTAATTTTTAACTTAAAGCATTGTGATTTACAAAGTGATTTATGGTTGTGTTTTAGATATACAATGTTTGAGCAATAATCCCATCCATAGTGTTAATTTCCCTCCACTTATGTTCTCAGAACCCACCTCAGACCTCTCCCTCCCAGTCTGTTGTCCTAATATGTACTTTTTATGGTTGGTTGTTAAAGTTTGGGTCTCATAACTTCATTTTGTTGACTTTATGGTTTGGATATTTAGTTCTGTCCTCTGCCAATATACTTGAATCCCCTTGGTCCCTGCCCATTATTTCAAAACTTTCTTCCTTCTTGCTCTTTCCTTTTTTCTCCTCATTATACTCTGGGGTAAAGAGTGTTCTAGACAATTCCCATTTAAATTACTGCATTCGCTCATGCAGTTATTCTAAATACCACGAAGAAGTGATATCATCTTGTATATATCCTTGTTCCAGCTTTCTTCATTTAACATTATCTTCCAATTTTATCCATATTGCAGACAATTGCTTGATTTGCATTATCCATTAGCGCTATTATATATATGCACCACATCTTCATAAACCACTCATCTGTTATTAAACATCTAGGTTGATTCCAACTCAGCTATTGCAATAAATAATGCAATAAATGCTATAATAAATAATGTTGTGTATTCATCATATTGAACAAACATTTTTCTGTCCTGGGAATAGATAACCAAAAGTGAAATTGCAGGAGCATTGGCAGTTCAATTATGAATTTACTGGGAACTCTCCATACTATTTTCCACAGGGGTTAGACTAAAGTACATTTTCACCAGCCGTGGATGAGAGTTCCTTTGTCACTACAACCCATCTACACACATTGTTTTCAGTATATTTGATATGATATTTTTGATACGCCATCCTCAAAAGTGTCAGATCATTGTTGTCTTGATTTGTATTTTCCTAATGATGAGTGATGATGAGCACTTAAGGCATCTCTCCAGGGAAGGAAAATATACCCAATAAAACATTATTAACAGATATAGCACTAAAATATACCTGAATAAAAATGTGAATGAAAACATTAACTTTAAATTAAAAAAGGCTATCACAGTAAACCAATTAATTCAACAGGACTTGAGACTGGCATAACTTAAATAGTTATTAATTCAACTAGATGTATAGTTGAAGTATATGTATGCATATATGTAATCAATGATGATTGTGAGGTGTTGGGTCAAAAGCTAGAAGAGGGTACTTCTCTCATTACTGTGCTTTTTGGGAAGCATATTAATCTATAACTTTTTCATGTTGTCTCTGGTCTTCCTGTCTTGCTCCTGTCTTTATCTGCTACCACCACATTTTACCTCCAGCTTTCTTCCCTTAATTCCTATGTCCCTTTGCCTGACCCAATTTTAGAAAGGATGCTGTAAAATCCTGATCGAGGTTTTTATTTATCTTTTTGTTTGTGTTGGCTTTTGGGTCACACCCAGCAGCGCTCAGGGGTTCCTTCTGGCTCTATCCTCAGAAAGCGCTCCTGGCAGGCTCAGGGGACCAAATGGGATGCCAGGATTCAAACCACTGTTCTGCATGCAAGGCAAACACCCTACCTCCAAGCTATCTCTCCAGCCCCTGATTGAGTTTTTTACCCATTGATTATTCTTTGAGTCTCAACCTATCTGAGCTAATTCTAAATTGGCCTTACTTATTAACAGGTTTGCTTCATATCTATGACATGCCTTGATCATTTTTATACATTATAAAACTATGAGTATTTTCACCCATTTTTCTCCTCTGAAGAGTAGAATATTATATAATGATATGAAAGTAGCTTTTAGAATTTCTTCTTTAACTAATCACAGCATGACTTTTTTCTCACCTGAATGCAGCTTTAATAAACTTATAAGAAATGTGTTTATTATCATTGTTCTATGTTCACTATTTGGTTCTAATACAACTTTTCTATTGATTATAATTACTTCTTATAGTACTTAATTAAAGGGGAAAGTCTGTATAAAAACTTATTAAATGTATGCATGAAGATTTGGGGGGGGTCACACTTGGCACTGCTCAGTTGTTTCTCCTGGCTTTTCATTCAGGAATTACTTCTGGCTGGTTCAAGTACCATAATGAATGTCAGAGATAAACCCAGGTCAGCCACATCCAAGGCAAGCACCCCTCTCACTATACCCCTTGCCTAAGAACTTTATAGATGAAGTTAGTTTCACATTAATGGCTTGGCAAATAGCATTTAAAATTTAAACAATCACTTCAAGTTATACATCAGGTAAGTTACCTAAAGGGGCTATTCATAAGTTATGCCCAGTACCTCATGCTTAAATGTGCAGGGAATTATTTCATTTATAAGATTAAGGTTACGCCATCTCAAATATATTTTTAGAATTCTGATTAACAAAAGCCAATGAGTTCAACACTGCAGCTAAAGACACCACATGAACAAGCTAATGAAAGGCCAATATAATGTAATTATCTTTCAAAACAGAAGCTATCTTTGCTATTTTTAAATCATTACACTACAGGATGTAATTTATGAAATGATGACCCCATCAACTCAGAAAGGCACTGTGGAATGAAAGTTCCCTGAAGGCAGAGATTGTTGCTGTATCTGTTAAAGTTCTTTCCCACATTTCTGAAATCTAGTAATGTTGCTAATAAGTTGCTGAAATCTAGTTAAAGTTGCTGGTAAAATATAGTCAGTAGTACTCAAATATTTTAATTAATAAAAATGTGCATTACATTTTGTTAATGGACATTCATAATGTAATAAAGAGTATACTTCTATACAATGACTAAATCAATCATCCTTTGACCTTGAAAATCAGATGATGTGAATAATGTTATTACATTTTTGGATTTCTAGAGAATAACTAAAAAGAAAATTAAATACTTCATATTTTTCATTCTTTAGTGTATATGAGTCCAAAACTGCAGTCTAAAAATAAAGTACTATTGCTTTAGCAGGTCAGATATATCCTCTACACTTGACAAAGATAAATATTATTATCCTTGTCTTTCCCCATTACTCTCTCTACAGTTTATGCTAAACAAATTTCAATGTCCCATTGAGTTATAAGCATCCACTCATACCTATTACAGGAATGGTACTTAGTCCATGTTTTTTATTAGCAGAATTCTCCTAATATTTTCTAATTTTATCCCTCCTTCTCTGTTTTAATACATATGTGTCAAAAACTTTAAAAGGTTCTATGAAATGCATGAATACTACAGCTTGCCACAACAGAACTCTATGGAGGTGATGGGGAATAACCAAAAAGATCATTAGAATAAATATGTGGTTCACAATAAATGTCCTACAGGATATCCTAGAAGTATACTATGGGAAGAAGTAACAACCTGGGTAATAGAATAGGTCTCCCCAAGAAAATAATAATCAAAAGAGGAAGAAACCAAAATATGTCCTTTGTGTAGAGGTAAAACAATAGTTTCCTAGGAATACAATAGTAAATTGCCACCATCTTGAGGCTTAAAATGATAGAAATAACTCTCCTTATGAGTTTATATTGGAAGTCTAAACTCAAGGTCTTTATAGGATTGATTCTTTCTAAAACTCAGAAAAATTAGTCCTATGCCTATGCCTTTCTTCTAAATACTGGCAGTGGTGAGAAATCCTTCGAACTCTTTCTCTGTGCATGTACCTTTCTCATTCCTGCCCCACATAACCTTTACTTCTTGGGTCATCACTCCTTCTCTTATCTCAAGACAGATGTTTATATGAATGGGGCATATTTTAACACACAATAATCTCATTTAAAATCCTTAATTAATTGCATCAACGAAGTCCCCCTTCTTTCCAAATGTAATGGCATTCACAGCTTCATCTATTGGAAGGTCACTCACTGCTGAGTTCACTACAAGCACTCTATAAATATAAAGAGAATAAATATGCATTGTAGAATAGAACAAGCAATTTGTCAAAACAGAAAAGTGTGTATGCAGATGAAGATGAGGAAACACATGAATAATCACAGAAGATCCTATTTAATATTATACCATTCCCAAGATGTAGGTAAAATCAAATAAAACTTAAACCACAAGTTTCCTCTTTAAAAATTCTTTCTGCTTGGGGCCAGAGCGGTGGTGCAAGCCATAAATCGTCTCTGACTTGCCTGCACTAGCGTAGGATAGACTGTGGTTTGATCCTGCAGCGTCCAATATGGTTTCCCAAGCCAGGAGCGATTTTTGAGTGCATAGCCAGGCGTAACCCCTGAGCATCATCGGGTATACCACCCTCAAAAAATATTTTTTCTGCTTAATATATAGAGTTTGATGGATTGCAAACTTAACATTCCAAAATAGTTATCAAAGATAGCTGATAGTAGCACTGAGCTTGGGGGGGGAAAAAAAAAATTCATTTAAGAAACTATAGAGAACATTAGAAGGTCTGGACTCTGACAATAGACATAATAGAGACACAAGAGAGAGAGGGAGAAGAGAGATGAGAGATCTTTACATTATCCATTAGACAACATTTTACCTTCCATTAGTATTTAATAATTTCTTGGTCATACTATTATAATTATTAATAGAATAATTTATCTTATGAAGTATTCTTAGAGAATATTTTTAAAATCATAAGTATTGGGGCCAAAGAGTTAATATAGGGGTTGAAGTGTTTACCTTGTTTGCAGCTGATGCTGTGTCCATCCCTGGCACCACATAAGACATCCAGCTACCACCAGATGTCACTCCTGAGCGAAGTCCCAAATACAAGCTCTAATTACCCACCTACTGTGGCCTCAATACCCCTAAAATAAAAATGATTGGTAAAAAATAGTTTGCTTTTCCCTATTCAGAAATAACACGTGTAGACCAGTGAGTACAAATTTATTCAATGTTCCTAATAAAATTATATATTTATTTCAATAACTCCTGCAGATTTACTTGCAGATTTTTAGTTTAGAATTATCTTTATTCGTAGCATCAGATCAGTGGAATAGATGTGAATATCCTGAGACTGACCCTGAGGTATATGGTAAATTAATTTTTATAAAGATCAAGAAATACAAAGTGGAGCAAGAAAACCTCTTCAACAATTGTTACTGGGGAAACTATGATCACTTATATAAAAAATGGTGACTCAGACCTTTCTTAAATACTGTGCATAAAGTCAAATTAAAATGGATTAAAGGGATCTTGATATCAGATCCAAAACCATAAAAACATAGAAGAAAACACTGACAAAACTCTCCATGACACTGAAGTCTAAAAGCATCTTCAAGGATAAAACACCCACTAGTCAAGGCAAGTGAAAGGCAAAGATAAACAAATGGGGACTATATTAAACTAGCAAGCTTCTAGCACCCTCAAAGGAAATGGTGTCTAGGGTATCAAGTATGTGCCAATGGGAATTGGAAAAGCTATTTACCTAATATCCATCTAATAAGGGAGAGTAATACCTAAATATATAATAGGCACTGGTAGAACTTAAAAGAAACTAACTACATCAAAAAATAGAAAGAACAGATTAAACAAAAACTTCGTCAGAAAAGAGAATACAGGATGGACCGAGTAATACAACAAAAAAAAAGTTCCATACCACAATATTGAGTTAGATGTAAATCAAAAACAATGATATAATCATTTCACACCACAGAGGACTGGCACACATCGGCAAAGATAAAGAACATTCAGTTGCTAGCATGGATGTGGGAAGAAAGGGACTCTCATTTACTACTCGTAGAAATGTGGATTGGTCCACCTTTTAGGGAAAAACTACATGGGTATTCCTAAAAAAATATTGAGCTTCCATATGATTTAGCTATATAATAAAAACAATGTCCCCAAACACACAGGAAACAAACATAAAGAAACAAAATAGGGGCCTGGACTGGTAGGGCTCAGCAGTAGGGTGTTTGTCTTGCAAGCAAGGCTGACACCCAAATGGACTTGGGTTCAATCCCCCCAATGTCCCCTATGGTCCCTCAAGCAAGGAGTGATTTCTGAGCACAAAGCCAGGGAGTAACACTTGAGCATCACTGGGTCGAGTTACTCCTGGCTATGCACTCAGAAATGCGCTCCTGGCTTGGGGGGATCATATAGGGACCTCTGGGGGATCAAACCTGTGGTCCATCCTAGCTAGGCACCTTGCTCTGCTTCCATGCCTCCCCCCGGGATTTTTTCCTTTTTTTAAACTTCTATAACTACAAGAATGCCAATACTATGCTCATGGGGAAACTTTGAAAATCTTCAGAGGAAGAAACTACATATTGCACATACAAAAGAAAGAAATCAGGCCCTTACATATTAATTCCAGATACAAAAAGCAACTCAAGTGAATAAAATGTTTAAATGTGTTCCAAAACCCAAAACAACAAAAATAAACAAAAAGGCAACCTCCCCATAGATATATCAATTAATGTATTAGTGAAATACTCTACTTTTCCAGAAAAAAAAATACCAAGAGATAAAAATGTTCAGATATAAATGGCTTGTTTATAAATCCTTAAGTCATGAATATTAAAATGATTTTGTAGCTGGGGAACTGAGAGTATATATTTCTAACAAGCAAGTAGGTAATAGTAATGCTTCAGGTTCATGAATCACACTTTAAATTCAATGTATAAACTATTTGACCTCAATTCATCTGCATCTGAAAAGCTGAATGTAGTTGGAGAAGTGTTCTACTTAGCATCTAAACATTATTTTGTTACAGTAATCACAAACATCAATGTTCTCCATTTAGCTTACTTTCATTAGTTTAAGAGGAATATTTTGCATGTTCTCTATTAATTTCAAATTGCCAAAATCTCTTTCCCATCAAATATAGGTACTAAAATTTTCTTAATATTCAAATATTAGGTATCAATTCAGTGATTTCAATCTATATATAATCTTTCAAAGACTTTAAATATCTCTCTCTCTTTTTTTTTTTTTTTTTGGTTTTTGGGCTATATCCAGCTGTACTCAGGGGTTACTCCTGGTTTACTCCTGGTTCTGTGCTCAGAAATCACTCCTGAGATGATGTCATGAAATTTTCCTATACATGGATGGAAATGAAAACTCTTATGCTGAGTGAAATAAGTCAGAGGGAGATAGATAGACACAAAATAGTCTCACTCATCTGTGGGATTTAAGAAAAATAAGACACTATGGTAATAATACCCAGAGACAATAGAGATGGGAGCTGGAAGGACCAGCCCACGATATAAAGCTTACCACAAAGAGTAGTGAGTGCAGTTAGAGAAATAACTACAGTAACAACTATCAGACAGTGTTGATGAGTGAGAGAATGCCTGTCTTGAATACAGGCTGGGGTGGGGAAAGAGGGAGATGGGGAATTGGTGGTGAAATGTTGCACTGGTGAAAGGGGATGCCCTTTTTTGGGGAGGACCACATCGATGATGCTTAGAGGTTATTCTTGGCTATGCACTCAGAAATTGGTCCTGGCTGGCAGACCATATGGGATGCTGGGGATCTAATCGAGGACAGTCATGGGCCAGCCACATGCAAGGCAAATGCCATACCATGGCACTATCGCTCTAGCCCCTTTTAATGACTGAAACCCTACTACAAATATGTTTGTAGTCATTGTGCTTAAATGAAGATATTATTTGAAATATTTAATTTAAATTTTTAAAATTACAATAAAATAAAATATTAAACTGTGAAAAAATATATTGCTCCTGGCAGATATGGGATGTCAGGAATCGAATCTTGGGTCTACCACATGCATGCAAGGCCAATGCCCTATTGCTGTGCTATCTCTCTGGCCCCTAAATCTCTTTTTATTTGGCTAAGTTACTCAAAGCCACATTAAACTCTCTAATCACTCTATATAAGCAGATTTTGTATCATCTCCATCACTGTAGCCCATTTGCCTCTTTTCAGATTTCCACACAGTAATTATATAAAGAATGTGTTAATTTTTATTTTATAAATGTTTTGCTACTTATTTCCTGTATCACACATTGACAAATTTACCATATTAATTAAAATTAAACTACTATATTTATAGAAAAAACAAACCCGGCAGATAGCTCCTTAATCAAGAGAATGGAGTAACATCATTAAGAGTGGATGCATTAATTCCTCCTGATAAGATACTCTGAGAAAGGTGATGTGTTTTTCTATATTATTTATGTTTACTATTTTCAATTTAAATCTCATACAAGAAAAATAGGACACATTTTAGTTCAGATAAATTCTACAAAACATATCACCTGCATTTGTTTCAAAAGGTATTTAAAACAAATATGATTTGTTTAAATGATAAGCCATGTGCTAGAGAAGTGATAAAGCATCTATAACTCTTGTCTTACACATTGCTAACCCAGGTTCAATACCCAGAACCACATATTATTTCGTGAGCACATCTAAAGGTGACCCCTAAGCATAACCAGTGGTAAACCCTTAGCCCATCTCCCCAAATAAAGCAGATAAAAGAAAGCCATATATTTTAAATTTACCTTTTATTTAAAGAGCATGTATCACATACTTGAAATAGCTGATTATAACACATTTGTTTCTGTGGGAGATAAATTATAAGAAAGAAGGAGAAAGAAAGAAGAAAGAAAGAAAGAAAAGAAAGAAAGAAAGAAAGAAAGAAAAGAAAGAAAAAAGAAGGAAGAAAGAAAGAAAGAAAGAAAGAAAGAAAGAAAGGAAGGAAGGAAAGGAAGGAAGGAAGGAAGGAAGGAAGGAAGGAAGGAAGGAAGGAAGGAAGGAAGGAAGGAAGGAAGGAAGGAAGGAAGGAAGGTAGGAAGGAAGGAAGGGAGGGAGGGAGGGAGGGAGGGAGGGAGGGAGGGAGGGAGGAGGAGGGAGGAGGAAGGAAGGAAGGAGGAAGGAAGGAAGGAAGGAAGGAAGGAAGGAAGGAAGAAGTAGGAAGGGAGGAAGGAAGGAAGGAAGGAAGGAGGGAAGGGAGGAAGGAAGGAAGGAGGGAAGGGAGGGAGGAAGGGAGGGAGGGAAGGGAGGGAGGAAGGAAGGAAGGAAGGAAGGAAGGAGGGAAGGGAGGAAGGAAGGAAGGAGGGAAGGGAGGGAGGAAGGGAGGGAGGGAAGGGAGGGAGGAAGGAAGGAAGGAAGGAAAGGAAGGAAGGAGGAAGGAAGGAAGGAGGGAGGGAGGGAAGGAAGGAAGGAAGGAAGGAAGGAGGAGGGAGGGAGGGGGAGGGAGGGAGGGAGGGAGGAGGAAGGAAGGAAAAAAAAAAAAAAAAAAAAAAAAAAAAAAAAAAGAAAGAAATAAAGAAAGAAAAGAAAGAAAGAAAGAAAGAAAGAAAGAAAGAAAGGAAGAAGAAAGGAAGAAAGAAAGAAGAAATAGAAAAGAAAGAATAAGAAAGAAATAAAGAAAGAAAAAAGAAGAAAGAAAGAAAGAAAGGAAGAAAGAAAGAAAGAAAGAAAGAAGAATGAAAGAAAAAAAAGAAGAAAGAAAGAAAGAAAAAAGAAAGAGAAAAAGAAAGAAAAAAAAGAAAGAAAGAAAGAAAGAAAGAGAAGGAAGAAAAGAGAAAGGAAGGAAGGAAGGAAGAAAAGGAGAGAGAAAAAGAAAGAAGAAAGGAAGGGAGAGAAAGAAGAATGAAAAAAGAAAAGAAAGAAAGCAAATAACAATAAGCAAATTTGGGTAAATTATTATTTCTCCAAATAAGTCGTTATGTCATTTTTAGAAGGTTTAGTAAACTCTTGTTGACCAGTTTTTGAACCTTAGGTGGCCTGTTATATTTCCTCTAATGCTGTTCCAGAGTCACCTAACCAGAGATAGAGGCAGCCAGCAAAAGATGGGTGCCATCTCCCCATAACTAGTGATTCCTAATTGGGCTTGACCTTAGATAGTCCCTCCTCCCTCACAGAGAGGGACTATAATATAATATGATTATAATACCTATCAATATTGCCTTGCCCCAGGCCACTCCTAAGCCCCCTTGTTCTTGATGATTTTCTCCCCAATTCCTCACCTATCCCCCAAGCTATGTCCAGTTATCCTTCAAATAAGCTCCCTTTAGACATGGTTAACAGTAGATAGGAATTTGTCTTTTATCTGCCCTTCATCCCATATTGATTGTACCTGAACAATAAGTGTCATAAGTGGAAGACAGTTAAGGCTCTCAGTTGAAAAATCTTGGAGCCCTTGATCTGATGCTTTTCTACCTTAGATCTGTATTGTTTCTTAATCCTTGTGGCACCCCTCTTTCAGGCTCATTTACCCAGGGCTTGACTCCAGCAGTGGTCAACGAGAAGTACTGGCATCTAATTTGTGTTTTTTACAGGATGACAGTATTAAATAAAAATGGAGTTGTCTCACTACCATAAAAGTAGCCTTATGGTTCAGCAATTCCAAATATTATTGCTGATACTATGGCTTTTGTGGGACCTGCTCTGAGCTGCCTGGACTTCTAGAAGTATCAGCAGGAGAGGGAAGGGTATATGCACTCATTTCAAAATAGTCCTGGTGATGTCTTCCCAAATACTGGCATACCTAGAGCTTTGGACAGATTGGTGCCTGCAGAGAATCCTAGAGGAGTGGTGAAGTGGGGCCATTGGCAAAGCAGCAAATGTGGGTGATAGGTAAAGCAGGCATGGCTTTGGTAGAAAAAAAAAAGCCATAATATTAAGGAACTTTTCCAAGTTAAATAATTTAACAAAATTTGATAACTAATTACAAAAGAAGATTATTTTCTTTTGTTTTTATTCTTTTTCTTCTTGTTGTATTTTTTTGGCCACACCTTGTGGCACTCTATAGTTACTGTTGGCTCTGTACTCAGAAATTACTTCTGGCATTGGGACTGAAGCAATGGCACAAGTGGTAAGGTGTTTGTCTTGCACACACTAACCTAGGAAGGATCCTGATTCAATCCCCTGGCATCCCATCTGGTTCCTTAAGCCAGGAGCAATATCTGAGTGCATAGTCAGGAGTAACCCTTGAGCATCACCAGGTGTGGCCCCCCCCAAAAAAATACATGCAACAAAGTATTGTTGTCATATACACTATCTGTCCCTAAAGCACCATTTTAACACCAAATTTTAAATTCATCATTTGATTATTATTTTTATTTTGGGGGAGCTATACCCTGCATAGCCAGGAGTAATCCCTGAGTGTCACCGGTGTGGCCAAAAACAAAAACAAAACAAAACAAAACATAAAAAAGAATTTATTTCTGGCAGGCTCCGGGGACCATATGGGATGCCAGGGACTGAACCTAGGTCAGCTGCATGCAAGGCAAATGCCTTACCCATTGTGCATTCAATCCAGACCCCACTATATATATACATATATATATTTAATTAGAGTTTTGTCCACTTGTTTCTTAAATTTATTATTTGCTTTCATCTGCTTTTTGATACACTGATGCTCTGCTTTTCTGTCTTTAAGTTCACTGATAATTTTGTCAAAGAGTAAGTGGATAATGCAGACAATAGCCAAAAAAACTAAGTGTTTTTCAATGCCAAAAGAAATTTTACAGGGGCCAGAGCGATAGTGCAGCAGTAAGGCATTTGCCTTGCACACAGCCAACACAAGACAGACCAGGGTTTAAATCCTGTCATCTCATATGGTTCCCTGAGCCTGCCAGAATCGACTTCTGAGTGCAGAACTAGGACTAACCCCTGAGCACCACCAGGTATGACTGCCCCTGACACCCCCCAAAAGAAATTTCACATATTGGCTATTTAAATAAATTCACATAAATACTTTCAAAAATATGTACTAAAATAAGATAAATTGAAGTTTAGATGAGAAGCTGAATGACAGGTGCAAAAAATATCTTGAAATAATACCTTAAAGAATGACAGATTAAAAGGTCTCAGTGCAGCCATCTGTCTAAGTCCTATCATCTCTGATTATCATGTGAAAATGATCAGAAAAATAAAGAAGTAAATACTGCATAATGAAATAAGAAAGAAAATTGCAGCCAGAAACTTTGTTGGAATCTTACGAACAATAAGCATTGCTTTTCACAATAAATGCTGGACAGTCATGATCTTATGGAGGCAGGAATAAAACCTGAGTTGGAAGTCAAGAAACTTTCATTCAACCCCTGTCCCATTTTGGAATCTTCTTGATTCTTCATTTTGCTGACAGCTCACATATCCTAATATGCTTCTACCCAGGTTGCAGAAACCAGAAGAAAAGTTGAAATCACGCATTTTTAATTCTGGTAATACCTTCAAACAGATGATGTCTTATGCCTCTTGAGATTTTTCCCAATCTTAACACTTTCAACCTGTCTTTTTTTTTGTTTGTTTTTTTGGTTTTTTTGTTTGTTTGTTTGTTTGGTTGGTTGGTTGGTTTTTGCGCCACACCCGGCGGTGCTCAGGGGTTACTCCTGGCTGTCTGCTCAGAAATAGCTCCTGGCAGGCACAGGGGACCATATGGGACACCGGGATTCGAACCAACCACCTTTGGTCCTGGATCAGCTGCTTGCAAGGCAAACACCGCTGTGCTATCTCTCCGGGCCCACAACCTGTCATTTTTAAGTAAAAATTGTGTAGGTACAAAATTTTATATTCTGCAACAAATAAGGGGAAGTATAATTGCTTGTGTTCCTACTATGTTTTTTTTTTTCAAATGAAGACACAAGGCTTTATAATTTAAGTTACATCTAAATTCCTATATGTAAGTGACTTTATTTACTAAAGGGTAAATAATATCTTTCCTCGGGTAATTTAAGTAAACATAGCTAATAGTTTGAAATTAAAATCATTTTAGTTTAACAAGAAATTATTAGTAACCACAGACATGAAGGCACTGCTTAAAGAATTCAAATTTGAAATCAGAATAGAGACGGGTGAAACAAATCCAATTTAGAATTAATTAAAGTTTAATAATTAGGAATAAGCCATGAAAAGGAAAAATTTTAAATTATGTTGACTATATAATGTTTGGTTAATACACACATATATTACTGGAGAAACTAATATATAAATATGCTTATATAAGAAACTAATATAGGGCCCGGAGAGATAGCACAGCAGTGTTTGCCTTGCAAGCAGCCGATCCAGGACCAAAGGTGGTTGGTTCAAATCCCGGTGTCCCATATGGTCCCCCGTGCCTGCCAGGAGCTATTTCTGAGCAGACAGCCAGGAGTAACTCCTGAGCACCGCCGGGTGTGACCCAAAAACTAAAAAAAAAAAAAAAAAAAAAAAAAAAGAAACTAATATATAAATGTGTTTATATCTTATATCTTTTAAGAATTTTATATCTTTAAATATCTTATATTTAAATGAATGATTATATTTTTAGACAATGTTCTAAAGGAATTTTTAGAAAACTGGCTTGGAAAACTCCAAAAAATTAAATATTTTTAAAGAGAACAATGTCAGTGGTTACATAAATTAAACATGCATATATAATGAAGTTAATTTATTTGTATTCAATTTATTTACTTACTAATTTTACCTATTTTTAATATAAATTTTATTTTGATCGTAGTGGCTTACATATTGTTGACAATAATATTTTAGGTACATATTTACATAAAATCAGGGGGGATTCCCATCACCAATTTGTCTTCCCTACACCTCCGTTTTTGTCCTACCTCTCATATCTTCTTCCCTCACCTCCGAGGCTGCGAGACTATGTGGTCCCCTCTGTAACTAGCCACTACTTAGTAGTCTTGCACCTGTTTGGTCTTGGTGCCTCCCTTATTTCCCCCCTCTAACTGGGAGGCAGGACTAGTTAGTTCAAGTTACGTGGTTTTGTTTGAAGAAGAGAAAAGTAATAAACTGGGGTAAAAGTCTAATATGCCGAAAATGGGCGGAATCCTTCTAGAGGCTCTCATCATCGGTTTGAGAGACGAAGGAGAAAAAGAAGGTGAAACACTCCACCAGTACAAAAAGAAGTGTCAAATAGCCAGTGAGGACTCCAACAATAATGATAAGCACCACCAAAAAAAAAAAAAAAAAAAAAGCCATGGTCTTAAGATAAGAAACATGGCAGAGCACATAAAGAAAGAAAAGAAGAGAAAAAAAATAAGTATAAATGGGGGCAACAACTTCAATAACCACACCAAAACAAAGAAATCGACCAAAATAGATAGGTAAATAATAATAATAATAATAATAATAATAATAAATGAAGATTAAAAAATAATATATAAAAAATAAAAAACGTTTTGTGCTTTTTGCTTTTTTTTTTCACTCCTGCCCTGGCACAGTAAATATTGGGGTCATTCAAAAAGGAATTCACTTGGCCTAAGAGATATGGGGTTTCTCCACCCTTGGTGTATATTGTCATGGGATTAACTATAGACTCTATTCCGGATCATTTACTCTCCCGATGGTGCTTTCGTGGTGTTTGGAAGACTTCTGCTCCATGCTGGGTGATAAAATAAGATCTCTGTATCTAGAGATCTCAGTATCTGCACAGGTCCAGGAGTGGGACTTATGATGAAGTCTTTCTTTGTGGTTCTAGAAGTTCTGTTCCCTCAGTGTCATTTTAATCTATCTTCTGTGGTTGGTGGTCTTGGTCTTTGCACTGAACCTAGGACGGCACCTAGGATAGCATCTTTCTTTGTGTTTCCAGAAGCCCCATTTAGTTGATATTGTCTCTACCAGACCTTTGGAACTGGGGATCATGCTTATTGTGCAGGTCGTAGTTCAAACCCTAGACTAGGGCTTTTTTATTGGTCCCAAGATATATACAATCTGGTCATGGTTCTAGCAACCAGTCATCTGTAAATCGCGATCTTGGCTATTGGACCTACCAAAGAGTGACAAGTCTTCTGATTTTGTCTTATCGTTAGCTGGTAAGGTAGGATAACCTGCTCTTAGGTCAAGTTGTTCCCATTTTCCTCATTGTCAGGATATCATATTAGAGCTGGCACTTGTTGGTGACCCAGCAGTATTAAGGATGTCCCGGATGGGATTTGTTTCCTGCAGCTGTTGTGAAGAACTGTGCCATTTCTATGTCTGGGATCCAGGGTTCAAGGCTGGATGGATGGTGTCTAATCACCTGAGGTCTAAGTTGAGTCCACGTGACATATTTTCAAGGTAGGAGATATCCTTGTATTGTAAACAACTATGAGTTCCTATCCCTAGTAGATAAGAGCTCTTTTTTATATGTAAGATTTTCCGTTTTATTTAGTGTGCCTTTGCAGGGAGAAATGGTGCTACATTATATTGTTGGAGTATTTGGGGGTGGACAGAGAGGAAAACAGAAACAGGTAATACACCCAAAAAAGATAAAAATAGGAATAAAAATGTATGTGCTCACATATGTATATGTAGAACAGACATTTTTAAAAAAAATGAATTAACAAAGTATTTAAAGGACCAAAGTGATGCAAAAGACTACCTTACATTTGGGGAAAATCAGGTAAAGAGGTGGTGTAATACAGGTCTTATACTTATGTTGGAAGTACAAGTTTTCCCATTGTCTTTTGGTTTTTCTTGTGGTGTGTGGGTTCCCAGACATCTTTCCATTATACCCTGACCTTCTTCAGATTGGCAAAAGATTTGCGGCAGGGAGGTCTTGGAAGAGTAGTTGCATTGGGGATACTTTTGGAACTACGTCCGGTTTCAAGTAACAGTCCATCTTAGGGGGAGTTGGTAGGGAGGGCCACACAGCATGTATCCACAGGGGAGTTGGCTGCCTTTATTGCAGGGGACGAGGTGTGGGTTTGACTGGGTGTCCCTTTGCTTGGGTGCTGGGTACTGGTTCGTTGGGGTAGGAGGTCAATCTTGATACCTAATAGATTAAGGACTGAGGGTGAAAAGTTTTAATATGGTGGGAGGTCTGGATATGACTGAGGGGTAAAGGGATAGTTGGATTTCCAAAGGGGGGAAAGGGGAAGGTGGGTAGGAAGGGAGAAAAGAGAAAATACATTAGAAAGAAAGGGAGAAGAGAAAAGGAAAAAAGAAAAGAGAAGAAAAGAAAAGAAAAAAGAAGGTAGAGAGAAGAGAGGAGAAAATAGCAAGAAAATGCTAGTTTGCTTGAATGTGTTTGATGAGTAGAGCCTGTAGTTTAAGTCTGTAGGTCGCAGTTGCTGCTTAGGTGGTCTGACTGGTCACGTGCTTCAATTCCTAAAAGAAATTATAACCTAGACTAAAGAGAAAGTGTATGTTAAAGAGTTTTCTCGGGACCATCTCGTAGTGCAAGCTGGGTATGGTATCTCATGTGACTGAGCCCCGAGCTGCCATCTTAGATTGTCCACCCTTTTTATCCAAGAATGCGTGTGGACAGAAAAGCTGAGAGGTTATTTTAAATATAGTAAGATAAAAGCATTAAAACATAGTGTTATGGGATGTTTCCATTGGAGTCAGTGATTTCCCATGGTATTCTTTACCTGTGATCCTAAATACAAACTCTAAGGGATTATTGTGGGCCGTTGTTGTAGAAGGCTGATTACATACCTGTTCTCTCTATGCTGCTGTTTCTGGTGGTGCTGGTTTCTTTGTGGTATAATGTGCAGTCAAGAGTTTGTGTTGTTCCTTTTTCATGTATTTTGGACACTGCTCCTGAGATTATGTTGACTATTACAGTGTTTGGAGTTTCTACCCTTTTAAACCCTGTTATTTGATTGTTGAGTATTAGTTGTGTATAAAATGTGTGTTCTAGGTGCTTCAGAATAGTGTTATCATTCTGTGTTTATCTTTTGTCTTCTGACTTACTTCGTTTAACATAACATGTTCTATGTCCATCCACGTTGCTGCAAAGTCTGTGATTGTATCGTTTCTGACTGCCTTGTAATATTCCATTGTGTATAGATACAACATCTTAATGATCCATTTATCTGTTGTTGGACATCGAGGTTGGTTCCAAGACTTGGCTATTATACTGAGTGCTGTGATAAATAGTGGGTGCACACGTATTTTGGAATGAATGTCCTTCCAACTTGGGGGTATATACCTAGGAGAGCAATTGCTGGGTCAAATGGCAGCTCAATTCTGAGTTCTTTGAGCACTCTCCAGACTGTTCTCCATAGGTGTTGGAATAGGGGGCATTCCCACCAGCAGTGGATGAGAGTTCCTTTCATACCGCATCCCCGCCAACAGAGATTGTTCCCATTATTTTTTATGTGAGCCATCCTCATTGGTGTAAGGTGGTATCTCATTGTTGTCTTGATTTGGATCTCTCTGATGATGAGTGAAGGTAAGCATGTTTTTATGTGTTTGTTGGCCACCCTTTTGTCTTCCTCAGAGAAGTGTCTATTCATTTCATCTCCCCATTTTTTATGGCTTTATTTGGTTTTGGGGGATCAGCTTTCTGAGTGCTTTGTATGTTCTAGATATCAGCCCTTTATCTGATATGTCAAGTAAAAAGATTTTTTCCCATTCTGTTAACTGTCTTGCATTAAGTAGGGTTTCTTTCGCCATGCAGAAGCTTTTTAGTTTGATGTAATCCCATTTGTTTATGTTTGATGCTAAAGTTCTTGCCATTGGTGCTCCATTCGCGAAGACCTTTTTGATATATAGGTCTTCCAGTGTTCTGCCTATTTTGTTCTCGATAAACTTTATAGATTCAGGTCTGATTTCAAGGTCTTTGATTCATTTTGATTTGACTTTTGTATAAGGAGTGAGGTATGGGTCAATTTTCACTTTCATACATGTGGGTTTCCAGTTGTACCAACATCATTTGTTGAATAGACTTTCTTTGTTCCATTTCAAGTTCTTGCCTATTTTATCAAATATTAGTTGGCTGTTTATCTGGGGTTTTATATCTGGGAATACTGTTCTGACCCACTGTCTCTGTTCCAGTACCATGCTGTTTTGATTACTATGGCTTTATAATATAGTTTCAAGTTAGGTAACAAGATACCACCCAGCTTCTTGTTTTTCAGTATGTGTTTGGCTATCCTGGGTCTCTTGTGGTTCCAGATGAATTTTGTGGTTGATTGTTCTATTTCTTTAAAGAATGGTGTCTGGATTTGGATAAGGATTACATTAAATCTATATAGTAGTTTGGGTAGGATAGTCATCTTGACTATGTTAATTCTATCTATCCATGAGCATGGGATGTTCTTCCATTTTTTAGACCCTCTTTAATTTCTTTCTGAAGTATTTTGAAGTTTCTCTGGTATAGGTCTTTCACTTCCCTTGTAAGGTTGATTCCTAGGTACCTGATATTTTTTGATACTATTTTAAATGGAATTGTATTTTTAATCTCTCTCTTCTCGACTTTGTTGTTTGTATATAGAAACGCTACTGTCTTTTGTGTATTGACTTTGTATTCAGCCACTTTGCTATATTGGTTAATTGTTTCTAGGAGTTTTACTGTGAACTCTTTAGGGTTTTCTATGTATATCACCATATCATCTGCAAATAGAGATAGTTTGAGTTCCTATTTCCCAATTTGGATTCCTTTGATTCCCTTCACTTGTAAGATTTCTATTGCTAGGACTTCTAAGGTTATATTGAATAAGAGTGGAGAAACTGGACAGACTTGCCTAGTTCCTGACCTTAGTGGGAATGCTTCTAGTTTTTCACCATTAAGTATAATGTTGGTTGTAGGCTTTTCATAGATAGCTGTAACGATATTGAGGAAGGTTCCTTCTAATCCTATTTTGCTGAGTGTCTTTAACATGAAAGGGTGTTGGGTTTTGTCAAACGCCTTCTCTGCATCAATTGATATGATCATGTGGTTTTTGTCTTTCTTGTTGTTGATGTGATGTATAATGTTGATTGATTGATTTGCATATGTTGAACCAACCTTGCGTTCCTGGTATAAAGCCCACTTGGTCATGATGTATGATCTTTTTGATAAAGTGCTGGATTCGATTTGCTAAGATTTTGTTGAATATTTTTGCATCTATGTTCATTAGTGAGATTGGTCTGTAGTTTTCTTTCTTGGTGGTGTCTTTGCCATCTTTGGGAGTGAATGTGATATTAGCCTCATAAAAGGAGTTGGGGAGGATTCCTGTTTTTTCTATGGCTTGGAAGAGCCTATGGAAAAGTGGTAGTAAGTCTTGTTGGAATGTTTGATAGAATTCACCTGTAAATCCATCTGGGCCTGGACTTTTGTTTTTAGGGAGTTTTTTAATTACATCTTCAATTTCCTCTGAGGTGATTGGGCTGTTTAGGCTTTTTAGTTCTTCCTTTTTCAGTCTTGGAAGAGGGTGTTTTTCCAAGAATCTGTCGATTTCTACTGGGTTCTCTAGCATAACTGAGTATAGTTGTTCATAATATGATCTCATGATATGTTGTATTTCTTGGGGTTCTGTTGTAATCTCTCCCCTTTCATTTGTGATCCTACTGATTTGGCTGTTTTCCCTCTTTTTTTTTTTTTTGATGAGTTTTGCCAGTGGTTTGTCTTTCGAAAAACCAACTCCTGGTCTCATTGATTTTTTGTGTTGTTTTCTTAGTTTCTATGTTGTTTATTTCTGTTCCGGTTTTTATTATTTCTTGCCTTCTGGTTGTGGTTGGATTTCTCTGTTGCTGTTGTTCCAATTCCTTGAGGTGATCGTTTATACTATTGATTTTTCATTTTCCTGTTTCTTGACATAAGCCTGTATTGCTATGAGTTTCCCCCTAATTACTGCTTTTCATGTGTCCCACAAATTTTGACATGTTGTCTCTTCATTATCATTTGTCTCAAGGAATCTTTTTATTTCTTCCTTGAGTTGTTCTTTGGTCCAGCTGTTGTTGAGCAGCATGTTGTTTAATCTCCAGGTATTAGTTTTTCTCCATTGCTTCTTCTTGAATTCAATTTTGACCTCTGTTGCATAATGATCTGATAGGGTACTTCTAATGATCCTTACATTTTTGGTCTTATATAGGTTGGCTTTGTATCCTAAGATATGGTCTATTCTGGAGAAGGTTCTATATGGGCTTGAGAAGAATATGTATTCTGCTTTCTGGGGATGGAGGGTCATATATAAGTCTATTAGCTCTAGGTCTTCTAATTTTTCATTTAGAGCTCTTATTTCTTTGCTATTTTTCTGTTTGGTGAAACTGTCCAGTGGTGACAGTAGAGTATTGAGGTCCCCTACTATTATCACATTTCCCTTCATGTGTTTCTCAAGGTTTGCGAGCAGATGCCTCACATATTTTGCTGGCTCTACATTAGGTGCATAGATATTGACCAGGGTTAGTACTTCTTGATCTAATGTTCCCCTGATCAGTAAGTAGTGACCCTCTTTGTCTCTGATTTTCTTGAGGTTGAATGTAATTTGGTCTGATATAAGAATGGCTGTCCCTGCTATTTTTTGTTTTCAATTGGCCTGGATGATTACTTTCCATTCTTTTATTCTAAGCCTGTGCTTATCCTGTAGTTGTAGGTGTGTTTCTTGCAGACAGCAGAAGTCTTCTTTATTTTTCCTAATCCAGTTCTCTACTATGTGTCTTTTAATTGGAGAGTTTAGTTCATTGACATTTAGGGAGATTATTGAGAGAGGACTGTTGTGCAGTTGTGTTGTGTAGGGTGGGTGTTGTTGCAATTGGGGGTTTGGATTGTGTAATTCATCTCTGAGAATGTCGTTTAGGATTGGCTTTGTTTGCACAAATAATTCAAGTTTGTTCTTGTTTGAGAATGTTTTTAGTCTGCCTTCCCATATGAATGATAGTTTTTCTGGATATTGGACCCTGGGTTGAAAGTTTCTTTCATTCAGTTGTTTAAATATGTCATTCCACTGTCTTCTTGCTTGTTTTATTTCAAATGGGAGATCTGGTTTGATTCTTATGTCCCTTCCTTTGTACTTGAGGTATTTTTTCTCCCTTATTGCTTTAAGGAGTTCATCTTTCTCTTTGTGTTTTTTTTTGTTTGTTTGTTTGTTTTTGCCATTTGGATTACTATATGTCTTGGTGTTGGTTTCTTAGGGTCTATTTTATTAGGGACTCTCTTCACTTCCTGGATTAGCATTGAAGTTACTTTTTAGAGGGTGGGGAAGTTCTCTGCTATTATCTTCCTGACTACTTGTTCTTCCCCTTTCCTTACTTCCTCCCCTTCTGGTATACCCACAATTCTTAGATCGTTTCTTTTTTTCCTTGTTCATTAGATACTGGACTTTTTCTTCCAGTGTTTTGCCATTTGTTTCTTTGTTGGTTTCTTGATCATTTTTTGTTTGCAGTTTTCCTTCAATGTTTCCTTCTTTAATGTGCTTCTCCAACTCTGTGTTTCTGCTAGTAAGGCTTGTTACTTTGTCTTTTAATTCCTTCAATTCTTTTTGTATAAAATCTCTCATGTTCTTTAACATTTCTTCTTTAATTTGGCTGATTTGTTCATCTATAGATTTCTTATACTCGGTAGCTAGCTTTTCTTTTATTTCTTTTATCAATTCTTGCATTTCCTTCCTCATTGCTGCTTTTAGGTCACCTTCCCATGGATATGTGCATTTTGGTGGACTTGGAAACTTGCTAGGGTTTGTCTCCATATCTCCAGATGTTAGGGTTCTCCTTGATTTACCCATATTTCTTTGCATTTATTGGTGTGCTTTGGAGTGCTGTGCTTTCTAAATTCAGCCTGTTTTGATCCCCTGTGGCGTGGGGATGGGTCCCCTCCCTGAAGGTGGTTCTAGAGGGGCTGTTGGGTGAGCTCGCTCAGGTTTGGCTCCTCCTGTGCTCTTTATGTGACCTGATCCGTTGCTTTGCCCTTTTGTTGTCAGCTAGTGCTGGTCCTCTTCTGGACACAATGGTGGAGGGCACTGTTGAGACTAGCTCTTTCTCCCCCCGTCTGCTACCTGGAGGTCAGTCTTCCTTCAGTGGGTCTGAAGGTCAGCCGGTGCAGTTCTGCTCCTGGCCACAATAGTTGTGGGCTCTGTTGAGCCTACCTCTCTGTTCTCTCCCCTATCTGGGATTCAATGAAGCTCCGCCCCCTCTGAGCTTCAGCAGAAGAAATTCCCCCAGCAGACCCACCCGGTAGCTGCCCTCAGCCCTTGGGGAGTCTCAGGTCCACTCTGGGGCTCAGGGGGTAGGCTGCTCTAGCTTACCCAAAGGTCCAGGTGGCAGGCCCAAGCTCACCCAGTCTATCGGTCCCAGCCTGTCCCAGCGGAGCAAAGTGGGTCTGGTGCAGGCGACTCTGACCAGCTACGTGCCAGGGAACTGCACTCCCCTATCTAAGCTCGGGTCGGGTGGGGTGATCTCTGGGGACAGGAGAGTGAGGTAGTGGGTAAGGGGGTCTCTGCACACCCACGTGGAGCAGACGCGGGGGTCCCTGTGTGCCCAGGTGGAGCAGCCTCAGGGCACTGCACTCACTCTGGGGACAGGCATGCAGGCTGGCAGGCGCGGAGGTCTCCGTGCGCCCACGTGGAGCGGCCCCAGGGGAATGCACTCACCCTGGGCACCGGCACATGAGGTTGCAGAGGCAGGGGTCCTTGTGTGCCCAGGTGGAGCGGCCTCAGGGCACTATACTCAATCTGGGGACAGGCACACAGGCTGGTGTTCGTGGAGGTCTCCTAATTTTACCTATTTTTGAACAGTGCTCAATGAAAGAAAATTCCATTGGGTAACTAAAGACCAAATACTGCTGTTTTTTGTCTATTTGGAGAATTGATTTAAATAGAATTGATTAAAACCAGATTATTCTTTGCTGAACTGAAGTGATCTGAATTAAAATCACTGGCAATTAAGCGATGCGTTAAAATTCTGTAGTTTCAAGAAAATGATGATTTTTAAGAACATGAGAAAGGAAATGAGGTGGGCTCGGGTTAGAACCAGTGAGAGAGAATACTGTAGATGAGACATTTGCCCTGACTATAGCTAATTTGTTCTAGTTGGTAATGTTCACAATGGATTATAATAGATGGAGATGTAAACAATGTCCATGAAAGGGTAAAGACTTTAGAGATATTAGAAATAACTTAGAAATATATTTCTTGGGGAAGAAGGTGGGATTAAGCTACATCCATCAATGTTCAGGTGTTATTCCTGTCTCTGTGCTCTGAGACCACATCTGAAAGGTTTGGGTGGCCTTTGCTGTACTGGAATTTAATCTGGATTGACTGCATGCAAGGCTCTAGCTCTGTCTCTAGAAACAAAACTTTTAAATAAAGGTCATATCACAACATATTTACTTTTTCATGCTCCTCTCTCCAAAGAAAATTAGGAAAATAAAACTGTTCTATACTGTCAGCCCATTTAATTTACTAACTAAATAAGAGTCAAACCTTTATTCCTTTTGTGTCTATAATTCAAATAGTATATGTAACAAATATATAAGTACAAAACATATATTTATTGAATCACCTCATAGAATATACTATTTGTAGCATGAACCTAAATGGAAAATCTAAATGTTTGGTTTTCAAGTTAACTGGCTCCTGATTAATAAAAATGTTATGATAGTCACAAATGTTCCCAGATCTCATGAGCAAAAATCAATAAACTAATGTGATTTCTATACAGTGAAGCATAGAATTGGAAATAAAATATTAAACCCTAGTCTATCTAATAAATATGCATTTCTGAAATTTAAAAGGTAAATTATGCAAATATGTGTTTAAGAAATTTAAGAAACATGGATCATTGACCTGTTGTTTTTAACAATTTTCACAAAACCATTAGCATCTATTATGTACATTTATATTTACAAAGATAATAAAATTCATATTAGTCACCCAACAGGAGGATAATTTATTATGGTGTTTTACATTTATATGTCCAGATTTATTTCCCTTTTTTAGAAGACAGAATATATTAATTTGAAAACTGAATGTTAATAGAGGCAAGGATTATTGTTTTGGTCCCTTTCATTTTTAGTACTTTCAGATTTTTCAATTTGGCTGGAACAATTCAGAAGAATTGATGGATTTTTCTCATAATGTAAACAACTACAGTCAGAATATCTAATATAACTGCTGCCATTGAAATATGCATGACTTTCAAAATTTTAATATATAATACTGATGACTTTAAGGTAAATTGGAAGTTATGCAACAGAGTATGTAGAAACAAATTAAAATAAAGAAAAATGATCTTACTGTTACATATAAACCATACATTTATTGTCAAATTTGAAGTATATGAATAATTTTATCTCTGAATAGTTTATAGTTGCAAAACAAATTTATTAGTAGCACAGTATTAAGAGACAGTTTTATTTTGTTAATATATTGTGTTAGTTTATTATTTTATCAAGTATTTCTATTTATTTAATTAAATAATAAAATAATATGAGTTTATAACCCATATCAGAACTGCCAAACATTGCAGAGATTTTTATAGCCTCTTAATTGGAAAATAATTGTACTCAAAAGTACAATAAATAAAATCACTATATTAAATGAAATGACACGGGGTCATATTTTCTTTGGAATACATAACCCAAAAACCTATCTCAGATTTTGTAACTTGATTCCACCTTCCTTCTGAGATCTATGGTACAATACCTTCTGTTCTCTTGAACTCAAAGAAAAGTACTGCATTTTTTGTTTGTTCTTTTGTTTGTTTGTTTTTTAACTTTTTATTTAAACAAATTTATTACATACATAATTGTGTTTGGGTTTCAGTCATGTAAAGAACACCACCAGTGCAACATTCCCATTACCAATGTCCCAAATCTCCCTCCTCCCCACCCAACCCCTGCCTGTACTCTAGACAGGCTTTCTATTTCCCTTGTATATTCTCATTATTAGGATAGTTCAAAACTTAGTTATTTCTCTAACTAAACTCATCCCTGTTTGTGGTGAGCTAGCTTCCTAAGGTGAGCTGTAACTTCCAGCTCTTTTCTCTTTTGTGTCTGAAAGTTATTATTGCAAGAATGTCTTTCATTTTTCTTAAAACCCATAGATGAGTGAGACCATTCTGCATCTTTCTCTCTCTCTTTGACTTATTTTACTCAGCATAATAGATTCCGTGTACATCCATGTATAGAAAAATTTCATGACTTCATCTCTCCTGACAGCTGCATAATATTCCATTGTGTATATGTACCACAGTTTCTTTAGCCATTCATCTGTTGAAGGATATCTTTGCTGTTTCCAGAGTCTTGCTATGGTAAATAGTGCTGCAATGAATATAGGTGTAAGGAAGGGGGTTTTGTATTGTATTTTTGTGTTCCTAGGGTATATTCCCAGAAGTGGTATAGCTGGGTTGTATGAGAGCTCAATTTCCAGTTTTTGGAGGAATCTCCATATTGCTTTCCATAAAGGTTGAAGTAGACGGCATTCCCACCAGCAGTGGATAAGAGTTCCTTTCTCTCCACATCCCCGCCAACACTGCTTATTTTCATTCTTTGTGATGTGTGCCAATCTCTGGGGTGTTTGATAGACCACTGGCAAAATTAACAAAGAAAGAGAGAGAGAGAGAAACTTGATAACTCGTATTAGGAATGAAAAAGGAGAGATCACTACTGACATGGTAGAGATCCAAAGGGTAATTAGAAACTACTTTGAGAAACTCTATGCCACTAAAAATGAAAACATGGAAGAAATGGATAAATTTTTGGACTCTTATAATCTTCCATGGTTGAATGAAGAGGATGTAGCATATCTAAACATGCCCATCACTATTGAGGAAATTAAGACAGTAATCAAATGTCTGCCCCAAAACGAAAGTCCAGGCCCAGATGGATTTACTAATGAATTCTTTTCAAACCTTTCAAGAGGAACTTATACCAATCCTGGCAAGACTCTTTCATGAAATTGAAAAAACAGGAACACTTCCAAATAGCATTTATGAAGCCAACATCACCTTGATACCTAAACTAGACAGAGATGCTGCCAAAAAAGAAAATTACAGACCAATATCCCTGATGAATGCAGATGCAAAGATCCTCAACAAAATCCTGGCAAATAGGATTCAATGCCTCATTAAGAAGATCATCCACTATGATCCAGTAGGTTTCATCCCAGGAATGCAAGGATGGTTTAACATCCATAAATCTATCAACATAATATACAACATCAACAAGAAAAATAAAAACCACATGATCATATCTATAGGTGCAGAAAAAGCATTTGATACGGTCCAATACCCACTCTTGATCAAAACTCTCAGCAAGATGGGAATGGAAGGAACCTTTCTCAATATAGTTAAGGCCATCTACCACAAGCCAGTGGCAAATATTATCCTCAATGGAGAAAAACTAAAAGCCTTCCCTCTAAATTCTGGCACAAGACAAGGCTGTCCTCTCTCACCACTCCTATTCAACATAGCACTGGAAGTACTTGCTATAGCGATTAGGCAAGAAAAAGATATCAAGGGAATCCAGATAGAAAAGGAATATGTACTGCATTTTACCACAAGAGTTGGGTTCACTCTAAGGACTCTCAATTTTCTTGCATATTTAGGTTAATTTCTGAATACTCGCTATTATATAGTGGCAGTAAATAATGTGTGTTCAATAAGTATTTGTGAAATTAAATCTAACTCTAAGTATCATGGTTTTAATGATGCACTATGAAACATGGTAGGACACTGACAAAGATTGAGACTTGGTTATTTCAAAACTCCTAAATTTACAAATGGCCGTGGCTATTCAAAGTGAGACAGCTCTGAGCTCTGAAATAATTCATTTTTTAAATTGCATAAATGGTTGATATTTAATTTATTATCTAATCTCGTTGACACTTGAAAATTTTTACATAAATTTTAAGCAAGTTTTATTGCTGGGACTGGGATAGTTTTAGTAAAAATAAATACAACAATTATTTTGGTATTGTTTTTAATTTTATCATAAATATCAAAATTTATCATACACTATTAGCTAGCATAGTTTCACAAATATTTCTGCAATAGGATTCGAATTTTTTGGTCACTTTAATTGTAACTAGTAACAAAAATATGCTTTGCTATTGACAAAGTTGTGACAGAATATTGATACAGAATTATTTTCTTTCTTTGGGGGGGGCACACCCAGTGGCGCTCAAGGGTTACTCCTGGCTATGCACTCAGAAATTGCTCCTGGTTTGGAGATCATATGGGACACCGGGGGATTGAATGCAGTCCATCCTAGATTAGCACGTGCAAGGCAAATGCTCTACTGCTTGTGCCACCACTCTGGCTCCATATTTTACCTTTGTAAAAAAATAGAATTGAGACACCTTGATAAAAAGATGCCCATAATAGTGTTTCAGGCAATGCTCTACAACAGGGGTGGTGAATAAGTTCGACACAAAGAGCCAAAATGTTAAACTGTGAGAGTCAGAGAGCCACACCACGCAGTGACCTGCCAAAACAAACACTCACACAAAAGCATCTAATTTTAACAATAATATATTAAACACATCTTGCATTTTGCCATTTTGAGTCAGGGTAGAAATCCTGCAGTAATGGTGAGGGTGTGCTGCATCCTCCACACTCAGAACTTATGGCAAGATGTGACCCAACATGTGCACACGGGTTTCCCCCCCACACCACGCTCACTGGCCTGTGCAGTTGTTTCCGAGGGATGGGAGACGGGAGGACGCAGCCTGGGGGTGGAACTGCACTCTCGGAGATCTCTCCACAGAGGTCCCTCCTCAGAAGCAACAGAACAAAATCCAAACTTGGCAAAGAACCACAGTATACAAAATAATGATAAGAGGCAAAGAGCCGCATTCACTTTGGCCAGGAGCAGCATTCTGCTCGTGAGCCATGTGTTCACCACCCCTGCTCTACAATCTCATCACCGGTGTCAATGTTCCTCCATCAGTGTCCCTCCTACCCCCAGTCCCTTATTCCTTAACAGACACATGTTTCAGTTTGTTTTACTGTAGTTTGGTTTGATGTTTGATGTTAGCGCAGTGGTTTATCTACCACAATTCTGCTCCATTAACTTATCCTAAACTCCTGAAATTTGCCCCTTACTTGATGATGATTGCTTCGCTAATCATTTCTCTTCTTTCCTCACCTTTCCATTTCTACTACAATATAGGATAAAATGTTTGTCTTTTATACTTTTTATTCTCTTGCCATGTTTCTCAGCATGCCATGGAAAAGTAAGATCCTACAATATTTCTTCTTTTTTTGGTTTAGTTCACTTAGTTCTATACACATTGCAGATAATTACATGATTTTATCATTTAGTGAAGTTACATAGTACTCCATTGTGTTTATATACCATAACTTTATTTTCTACTCATTTATCATATAGTTGGTCATCTTTATAAAATGAATTTTAAATTTTGATTTTAGACACTGTGATATACAGAATTGATCAGGGAAGGCAGTTTCATGCTAAAAATCATCTATCCCTATACTATACCCTTTACCAGATGTCAATTTCTCTCCACCATGTCTCACTCTTTCCCCACCCCTGTTCTAGACCCACATAATCATATAGTGATATGCTTACTATTAATGATAGGACCTCAGTTTCTGTTGCTTGAATATTCTTTGTTTCTTTACCATGCTACTTTATATCCCATAGATAAGGGAGATCATTCTGTCCCTCTCCTTCTGACTAACCACAAGATGTCAAAAATTTATGATTTAATTTTTTTCTTATAGGTTATGATATGAACCACAGTTTCTTTATCATCTTTTGGGAGGATTGGTCCACATCTGGCAGTGCTATGGAGTTACTCCTGGCACTGTGCTCAGAAATCGCTCCTGGCTTGGGTGACTATATGGGATACAGGGGATCAAACCCAGTCTGTCTTGATCAGCCACATGTAAGGCAAATGTCCTAATGTTGTGCTACCACTCTGGCCCTGCACCACAGTTTATTTTTTTTTTTGGTTTTTTTGGCCACACCCATTTGATGCTCAGGGGTTACTCCTTGCTAAGTGCTCAGAAATAGCCCTTGGCTTGGGGGGACCATGTGGGACACCGGAGGATCGAACTGCGGTCCGTTCCTTGGCTAGCATTTGCAAGGCAGACACCTTACCTCTAGCGCCACCTCACCGGCCCCAACCACAGGTTTTTTTTTTTTAATTAACTCATGTGTTCTTGGACACTTGGGCTGCTTCTAGATTTTTGCTATTGTAAACAGAATCTCAATAAACATAGGGCAGATGTATTTTCTGAAGAGAATTTTGGGGCTTTTGGAATAACTGCCAAGATCACATGGTAGATCAATTACTAGTTTGTTTGCTGAACTAGTTAACAATCCTACCAATAGTGTATAAAAGAGTTCCTTTTTCCTACTCTTTTTTTGTGTGACAGAAATAGTATTTATCTTCTAAATGCAACTGTCAAACTACCTAATAAATTAATTCATAATTTAAAGTCTAATGAGAAATGCCTTATTTTATTGTGCATTAAACTCCAATAATATATTAAGCAATATAACCAATAGTGATGTGTTACTTAAGAATTTCATAAGTGGGCCCGGAGAGATAGCACAGCAGTGTTTGCCTTGCAAGCAGTCGATCCAGGACCAAAGGTGGTTGGTTCGAATCCCGGTGCCCCATATGGTCCCCCGTACCTGCCAGGAGCTATTTCTAAGCAGACAGCCAGGAGTAACCCATGAGCATCGCTGGGTGTGGCCCAAAAACCAAAAAAAAAAAAAATAGAATTTCATAAGTGGGAGCCAAGCGGTGGCACAAGTGGTAAGACATCTGCCTTGCCCGCACTCGCCTAGGACAGACCGCGTTTCAATCCCCCTGTGTCCCATATGGTCCCCCAAGCCAGGAGCGATTTCTGAGTGCATAGCCAAGAGTAACCTATGAGTGTACGAGGCATGCCCTCCAAAAAAATCACTTCATAAGTATTAATGAAATGAAAAGATCTGTGCATGTATAAACAAGCATGTGAGAAAAATACATCGAAAGTGTTCAGATTTGCATCTTAGATTCTATCCACTACATGTCACGAGAAGTTTCTTGAGTTCAGTGAGAGAAAGAATATTCTATAAATTAGTCGTTTGAGGCTGATTCTTTATACTAATTTTTTCTTTTCTTTTAGATTTTCTAGTTTATCCCTAAGTTAAAGATCAACTCTATCAAGCCACACCTAATACCCTCCAACAAAAGCATGACAGTTCCACAACTGAACTCAAATAATATAAACAGTTGCACCTTTTAAGGTGAGATGAGACTATGGACCAAAAAACTCTGGTGTACTTTCAGAATGGAGGCAGGCCAAGTCCCCACCACCACCAACAACAATTTATCACTGAAAAACCCATCTGCGTCCCATACCCTATAGCTTCCTGGTTGAAAAATGACCGAGGTCTTCTACAAAGCTGCAGAAGAAAATAATTCTCATCACTGAGAATTATTATTATTGTTGCTATTATTATTATTATTATTATTATTATTATTACTTCCCAGGTAGTCTGGTTCAAGATAGATATCTGTAGAATTCTCTGAATAGGTGGAAGCAGATTCATCTTTTTTCATGAACCACAGAAACCCAGTCTTATGCCCTATACCTTCTGTCAAAAACAGCCCAGACCTGCAACTTAATTTTATCAAACTGCCAAGCCATCAAATTTGTTTCCATTCTATAGATCTTAAACTGAATGGCCAAAAGGAGTCATGAGGTAACTCAAAATTTTAGATACTATCTCTAGTAACATCATGGAAAAACATAACTATTAATTCAAATTGACCTTTGTTGATCTAAGTATTGATAATTCCAATACCTTGTATTTTGATCATTCCATTTGCCTTGAGCCTTACATAAAACAATATAAAAGTAAGTTTATTTGTACTTGCAAGTGGACAGGTTAGAGTAGCAGATGGGAAATTGGATACACTGATGAAGGGAAGGTCACAATGGTGGTGGGATTGGTGTTTGAACAAATGATGATCAAAATTACTGTATAATAAACTTGGTAAATATAATGTATAATTATAAAGTTATATAAATATAATATTATAGTATAATAAACTGGCATAATAAAAATGGTAAATTACAGTGTTACAATACAAATTTAATTAAAAAAAGTTTTTTAAAGATAAACTGAGAGAAAATAAAAATGTCTGCCACAGGCAGACTGGATTGGAAAGGATACAAGAGGGAAACTGGGGACATTGGTGGTAAAAAATGTGAACTGATGAAGGAACGGGTGTGGTAACATAGCATAACTGAAAATCAGTTATAAATAACTTTGTAATTATGTATTTCACCATGATTCAGTTTAAAAATTTTATTTTAAAAAGAGGAAACTCTATCTCTTTTAGTGAAGAAAATAAAATACAAACAAATGTTCACAAATTAATGAATTTTCACAAACAAATATGTTATTCTTGGTTTTCTATTATTTAGCAAAATAAAATGCCCATTTTCAAAATGGTTGAAATGGACTTAAGAAATGCCCTTTGCTTATGTTATAGGTTTATTCTATTAATTTCTGAAGTGAGACACTATTGAAACATCTACATGATCATAATTTTTTTTGTGTATCAGGAAATGGAAAAATTTTTTAAAATGTAAGTAATTCCTCTATTGTATTTTTTGATAACTATCATATCAAGGTTTCAGAATATTTTTTTGCACCAAAATGTATCCAAACAGCATTTGAGAATACCAAAATTATCAAATAGCATTTGATAATTGCTCAAAAAAATGATTATTGGGTAATAATAAAACTCAAGAATTGATCTAAAGAAGGGTCAATAATAAACACCAAACAACATAAGTAGCTATAGAAGTAAGATAAAATTAAAATACAAAAAATGATCAATTAAATCAGAATTTTGGGTGACTAGAGCAATGGTACAATCAATAGCACACTTTCCTTGCAAGAAGCTGACCTAGATTGAAACCCTGACACCCTATATAAACCCCTGAGCACATCTAAGAGTGCTCTCTAAGCTCAGATCTCTAAGCTCTGTTTCACTGCTAGATGTGTCCCCCATTAAAATTTTATTTTGGAAAATATTTTCAATTATTCAATGTTAAGATAAAAATTTAATAGCATCTCTCAAGTATCTTAGTTCCCACATCAATATTCCTACATCCCACTGAAAAGGGGGGAACTTGGATTATTTGGATAAATACACATAAATAAATCTTTATTTACTTTAATAATCAAAACATTTTAAATGTTTCTTCAAAACATCATATTGTTTCTTCTTTATTTCCTTAAATAGTTTTTATAATTTCTGAAATTTTAGAACTGCATTATACTTATTCTGTCTTATGAGCTGAAGTTGTGGGGCCAGCCAATAATTAAAGGCAAAGTCTTGGGAGACAAAGTGTGCCCCTGTCTTAGAGCATTTTCTGGCTGTATCTTACTTAATATAAAGAAATTATCTTAAGATATTAAGAGAAATATCATATGGGGGACAACTGAAATTATAACATAGTCTCTTCCTTAGTGCTTGAAATCTTATGAAAAGTCAGAGGTTGTAAGAACAGGATGAAAGCAAAGTGTTTTCAAAGACCCACAATAAGACATTTTAAACTATCAATAGAAGTATTTAAAAAAAGAAAGAAAAAGCTTGATTTTGATGGTAATTGATGTAAAAACTGTTCAATTTTGGCACTAATTTAGTTCAGTATTTTGTTTTGCAGTAAAACTTGGAAATTCTCCAAAGCATGTAAAGACAAAACTGTTCTAAAATAATTTCTTGCTTAGGTTTGCATATACCCCACATAACCCTCCAAGTGCATTCACAGCGATGTCTGATTTATTTTTACCATAAACTTATAGTGCTTCACAAAGTCATAGTTTGCTTTTATCTGACTACTCTTTAAAAAGTAGATGTTTATGATATTGTAACCAATACCCAAATACCTTGATTTTTTTGCTCTATAAAATCTCTATTTCCTCTCCTCATGGTTTCTGAATAATAAATCATGGTGCAGAGAGAAAGTGAATTTTTCTTTTAAAAAATAACATTTTGTCAATGACTGAGGAATATCCTATTCTCCTAACATATTTATTTGATTTAAAAAACAATAATGTCACCTTTTCGTACTTCAGGAAGGCCTGGCAGCCAAAACCATACCCATAAACAAAGTCACCATGCCTGCATTCAGCCAGCTCCATAGATTCTCTGTTCTTGACTAAAAAAATTGTATACCAAGGGGTGTGAAAAATTATGAGTACATCAGCCATACCGTTGAAAGATGGAAATCTCAGAAGAAGATAACCAGCCAAGTCTCTTCTCTTTCAAAGCCACACTTGCAACACCTAATGGCCTTCTTCACCACTCCTCTACAACTCTGCAGAGACACCATTCTGACCGATCTGGATATGCCGGTATTTGGGCTGACATAATCAGGAATTATGAAGTCAGTGTGGACAGCCTCCATCATCACACACACATACACACACACACACACACACACACACACACACACACACACACACACACACACACAAAGATCTTCTAGTACTTCCAGACCTGGCAGCCAAAAGCATGTTCCTCAAAAGCCCCAGTATCAGCAATAGTGCGTGGAATTCCTAGAAAAGTCCATTTTTTTTAATACTGTTGTCATTCCTGTAGGAACACACCAATCTGATGCAATGAATAGTTAAAGCCACCTAATGTTCAGAAACAAAATAATTGCCAGTATGATCAACTAGCAACAAGAGCTTACTAACCCTTCTGACACATGCATTTATTGTGAGATACAGTAATTTTCACAAATATTCTTGTTTCTATTAATTTTTTCTTGGTTTCTTCTATCTTTTTCCCTTTTTATTTGCTTTCTTTAATAATTTCACTCCCACTTAGCTGCAAACAAATATATTATGACCAACTATAATTAACTATGTGATACATGGAATATGTATTTAAATAAACTAATTCATATTAAATAGTAGTGGTCAAAGTTCAGATAATGATGGACCATGTCTAAAGAAGGGCTCAATTTAAATTTAAAGGTCCTAATTTAGGACCCGTTCAAAGTCAAAAATAAACTCTTTGTCCAGTTCCATGAAAAACTAAATTTAGAATGATAAGCAGCTAACAAATAAACATCAAATAATAAATAAACAGCAAAATGTGATAACTTTCTCAAAGTGTTACCTGAATATATCTAAATAGATATATATGTAGATATACATATAATTATAGATATTGGTATAGATGTAGATATAAATATAAATATATAGCTCCTTAAGGCAGTGATGTTATAGAGAGTAATTTCCACAATTTATGCTTCTAATCATAAAGTGATTGCATCCATCAAAAAATAAAACCCATTGAAAGTCTTGGCAGTCATACCACCAGATATTGAGCACCCTAATAGACCAACTACTCTTCCAGATAAAAGAGAAAGTTTCAATTCCTTCCATAGAATACTAATTGCCTCCTACCTATTACATACTAGTTACTGTCTCAATATTGAAATTTATGCACCTGGAAATAAGACTTGTATTTGTTCTCAAAGAGTGTACAGTCAGCAGGTAAGGTGCTTGCTTTGCATATAGTTAATTGACCCAGGTTCAATCCCTAATACCACATATGGTCCTGAAAGCTCCACAGGAGTGACCTCTATGAATAGAACTAGAAGTAAATTTTGAGTACAACCAGCTCTGCACCCCCTCACTTCCCAAAAAATGAGTCTGAAGTCTATTGGAAAGAGTATTACAATGCCAAAACTATCAATTAAATATACATAGATTCCCCTTTTAGATATTAATTATCAAATATGCCTACTACATCATGGCTTCATGGCATTAAATCCTATATTTTGATTTGCCCTGTCTCATAGAACTTTTATGTAAGAGTTGTCATCCATTCACAAACAAAAGTGTCTCTGGTGGGGCCGGGAAGGTGGCGCTAGAGGTAAGGTGTCTGCCTTGCAAGCGCTAGCATAGGACGGACCACGGTTCGATCCCCCGGCGTCCCATATGGTCCCCCCAAGCCAGGGGCGATTTCTGAGCGCATAGCCAGGAGTAACCCCTGAGCATCAAATGGGTGTGGCCCAAAAACCAAAAAAAAAAAAAAGTGTCTCTGGTAAAGCTGTAGAGTCAAATGTCAAATGCCAAGGGGACTCAGGAGTCACTCTTTGGCAATAGGCACACAGACCCCAGAAAATATTGGGAATCAGACATGATTCTCAGAACCAGAAGAATGCTACCTATAGATGGAGTAGTATATTTATAATTGTCCAGGTTGCCTGAGCAGAAGTTCCAGTAGCCATCATTTTTATACCATTGAGGAAAACAAGAAATTGGAAGAGAGATAAATCCTGTAACACAAGTTCCCACAAAGCAGCCCAGTTTAGTCAAAAATGGATCCAGGTGTTGGGGGGGGGTGTGGCAGAGGGAAAGCACAACGGTAGGGCGTTTGCCTTGCACGCAGCCAAAACAGGTTCGATTCCCCATATCCCATATGGTCTCCGAGCCTGCCAGGATGACTTCTGAGTGCAGAGTCAGGAGTCAACCCTGAGTGCTGCTGGGTGTGACCCAAAAGCAAAAAAAAAAAAAAAAAAAAAAAATGGATCCTGGAGGGACCAGGGAAAAGGCTCAGCCTCAGTCACCAGCACTTGGGATATCAGTCAGATTAGCATGACCCTCCCACTTATCCTAGAAATGAACTCCAGCGCAGCACACAGAAAACACCACTCTGCAAGTATGACCAGGGAAAACAATGCTGACCTCCACCTTGCTTCGAGAATGAGACCCGGCAAGTATCAACCACCTATATAGCCTTTCAGATAAGGATTTTAGAGAAGAAATATTGAGAATGTTCAAATAACTCAAAGCATCAAATATACTGAATAAAGCACAATCAAGACTCAAGAAGATATGAAAGAAGAAATTAGAAAAATTCAAACTTAAATAACAAGGTTGAAAAACAATATAGATATACTTTAAAAAGCTGGACATTGATCTCCCATATGATCCACCAATATCGTTCTGAGGGATATACCCTAACAGTGGTCGGCAACCTTTTTTTTTTTTCAACTGAGCCAAATCTCGCCAAAACCATGATTGAAATTTATTTTGAGAGCCACACAGGGCGCGCACTGACAGAGGCTAGGAGCAGAGTCCTGACTCCTGGAGCGGCCGCCCGGCACACAGAAGAGTCAAATTAAAAGTGTAAAGAGCCACATGTGGCTTGCAAACCTCAGGTTACTGACCACTGCCCTAGGACCACTAAAACACAATACAATAATGCACTCTGCACGCCTATGTTTAAGGCAGCACTATTTACAATAGCCAGAATGTGGAAACAACCCAGGAGCCTGACAACAGATGAGTGGCTAAAGAAACTCTGCTACATCTACAGAATGAAAGACTATGCAGCCATTAGGAAAAATGAAGTCATAAAATTTGTTTACACCTGGCTGGACATGGAAACTATTATGCTGAGTCAAATGAGCCAGAGGGAAGGGAATAGAAATAGAATAATTTCACTCATTTGTGAAACATAAGGAAAATAAGAGATAATATTGTAGTAATACCTAGAGACAATAGAGACAAAGGTCAGGAGGTCCAGTCCAGGGTAGAAAGCTTACCACAAAGTGAGGTGAGTGTATCTAGAGTAGAGAAGGGAACATAACAACTAGATGAGGTAGAGAATGTGAGGATCCATCTACTACTCAATAGAAATGGGGTAGTTCTTGAGAAAGATCTGATAGAAGTGAAGAATAAAGAGCAACAGAATAGTTCTTACCTTAAGCATATATAGACAGGCCAACTCATGTCCTCAGTTTATCACCTCATTAGTAGTTCACTATAATATGACTGGCACTGCAGTCCTCCTCCATCCCCATAAAGGGCTTTTTGTATGCATTATAGGTAGTCACATGACTGTTAAAAATATAATGTCATCCACACCTGTTTATCATCCAACTAAAGCCCTCCTAAATTCTCACCCCAGTGTGAAATTATCATCTAATTCATTTCATAGCTATAAACATATATGTATATGTTATATGTAGTAATGCATATAATTCAAGTGGTCAACCCTCTTTCATTTCTTTCAAGTGTACTTCTCATAGCTTTGTTGCTGTGAAATATGAGTCTGTGACCTTCAATTATTAGCTGATAAAATACAAAAATGAAAAATATCTCCTCGCTCAGCCAGATCACTGGTGACATCTCCATGTCACTATCCTACCCAATCCAACAGTGAATTTTTCTTAATAATTTTATACAGCTAAGTCCTTTACAATGAACATCATGTAACATCACTGATCATGGTAATATTCGTGGTCCTTCAAGTATAATCTCTCTCATTCTCACACCATTGTCTGTTCAGTCTTGTTCTTTCGAAATCAAGTTCCCAACTCCCCCCTACTGAAACTTATCCATGACAAATAAAATATTACCACGTAAACAAACTTTTCTCTATTTCCATCATTTTGTCTCTAGATCAATTCAACCACAACTTATTTTGCATACCTTACATTGTTCAAGGTTAAAGAGTGCTCACTCATCAATGCCACGTCTCAATGATTACTCTTTCTAATTTCTATTAAAATGTTAAATTTTTATATTCAGGCTATTAAATTATATCACCTAACATAATCATCTCCTCACTGCCAAATCCTGTGGGAAATTTAGCACTATCTTACAGGTTCTTTGTTGAATTCCACATTATCTACCATGTTTTTATTGAAACTATCAATTGCCCTGACCTTGATTGCATGACTTCCTCTTTATGCTCTTCACATGGCTCATCCATCTTTATGTGAGGTATAGTGTTATAGCTCCAGTTATAGGGCATTATCTGCCCTTATCACCACCTCGGGCTCCATACTAATTCCACTGTCATGATTATCATTTCATCCCTATTGCTTTGAGGATTCCTACATATCTAAATCACTTCTGATCTTTTTGGGCTTCTGAGATTCAATCTATGCAGTAAAGTCACAATTAGATGACTCATCATATTAAAATCATCTTTGAAAATCTATTGATTTCACTCATCTCTGATATATAGAGAAGTTAAGTAAGGAAATAGACAATTATGAATGATTATAACTTTTTGACCCTGGATTAGAAAACTAAGATTACCAAGCAGTATGATAGTTGATGATAGGAACGGAAAAGTAGACTAAATGTTATAAGGATATTAGTTGTGGGTCTTGAATGCTTTAATGGTAGTGAGATGCGGTACATGTACTTCAAAAACATAAACATTAATATTCTTATAAGCATGATATATTAACCTATAAAAAACTAAAAACTAATAGTGCAAAATAGCTTTCTCAGGTCATCATGGGTCATTGCACTTGCCTTGACATAAATGAGTCCTAAAAGCCCTTCAAGAGTAAGCCCCCCAAAACAAAAAAATAAATGATTTTATTTAAAAATTTTTCCTGATTAATTCTACTTATGATACTATATGCCTAATTTTTAGGAAAAAATCACCATCCTACAAAGTACTCCCAATTTTTTAATTATTTGAAAATGTTTCTCTTAATTATATTATATTATATTATATTATATTATATTATATTATATTATATTATATTATATTATATTATATTATATTATATTATATTATATTATACTATATTATATTATATTATATTATATTATATTATACTATATTATACTATATTATATTATATTATATTATATTATATTATATTATATTATATTATATTATATTATATTATATTATATTATATTATTATATAGTATATAAATATATTTATATATAATATATTATATATAACACATTATATCATTTTTTTCAAGATTTAAAAGTTTTTCAGACACAATTTTAAGCATTTTCTAAATGTTATTTAATATTTTTATTTTGGGGGTGTGCCTCCCAGACAGATCACTCACTGAGAAATTCTTAGTAAACACAGCTAGACAGTTCAATGTTAGGGCCCACAAAAGCAGGTTTATCTCTGGCATAGTGCTCAGGAGCAATCGGTCTAATCTCATAAAAAATAATATGTTGCTAGGAATGAATTTGGGTTGGCACATACTGACCATTAAAGCTAAACCCTATACTCTTTCCATGGCCCTATAACTTATTTAATCTTTAACACTAAAATATTACCATCCCATATTTACAGGTGAGTATACTATGATAAAAAAGCACTAAGAACAGGCAGATCCAAATTCTAGCTCAGACAACCTGGTTTCAAACCCTAGTAATGATCTTCAGTTCTCTCTATTTATCAGTTTAACTAGTTGTGCCCAATCTAGTTACCGATGAACTGATGTCTAGGAACTTATTAAATAATATCTTCCAGTAATTCTTGGCATGCACCTTGTTAAGTATTTACTTTGTGATCACTAAACCTTATTTCTCACAGCAGCCACTAACAATATGCCTCTATATTTATGTTCATTCAGATGTTTTTTTCATCCTTCCCATCTTTGAGCCCCACCTCCATTTAATACCTCATTATGACTTTGCTCATATTTTCTCTCAGCCACACACTTTATTTGGATGTCAACATGTACTTACAGGTTTCTTTTTTCCAATATCCTAGTCTCCATTTGTTCATCTTTTACCCACATTATTTCATTTATATCATCTAATTAATAAGAAATCCTGCAGATTTTAATGACAAAAACTGGGGTGGTTTTTAAATTTTCATCTTTAATTTCCCAGAATCTGTTTAAATGTATAGCAAATATAGTTTGTGAAGAGAAATCTGAGAGATGAGGATTAAAATTCCATTTTTAGGGTAAGGGAAATAATTCAAAAGGCTGGAACATATTTGCCTGTGGAAACTCTGGGTTCAGTTCCTGGGTTTAATACCTAACAATGCTTGGCTCCCTAAGAACTGCCAGGAGAGGATCCCAAGCCCTACATAAAACCTATTTTATCATTTAACTATTAATCAACCTTGCTTAAGCAGGATATTTACTCTTAATATTTACTCTTTATTATCCCAGAAAATTGTTGTTATATGTTTTCTTATGAGCACAACATAGTTGACAAAAAGGCATATTAGAACGTGAATGAATTTAACACCCCTCTGTTTAGCAGTGAGGCTCAGGAACTTTATCTAATCTTATGAAATCACTTTGTAGACTTCTAAAAAAAACATAGAGCCCACAGTTAACACATTCAATCAAAGCTATTAGCATGATGAATGATGAGGGAAAAAATTCTAAAACTGCCAGAGGACATTGGACCAGTATCAAAGATCCCATAATAAATCTGCTATCCCGAAGGTGCTCATTAAAAGTCTGGAGTTGTAGTCAACAGATATGACACTGACTTTAACTAGATTAAGTATAAGGTAAAATTTATTGGAAGAGTACTCTACTCCTCAATATGTTGCAGAAGGAAATGAACAAAAACAATTTAGGAAAAAGAGATATTAAAGTCTTCTAGTAATCTCAGTGCAGGACTTCCAGGACACATTTACTGCTAGAAAATGATCACTAAAGTGATACATCATTGCCACTAAATCTCAGTTTTCAGATTTCTAACTTTTTCAAAAGAACATGCAGCCCAACTCGTATCAATATTCCCTCTCCAAAGGTCAAAGCTATGTATTATAGTAATTGCTTCCAAGAAAGGTGTCATGACTGAAACCATCTTATACCAAGTTTTTAAGCATGAAAACAAACCAGTTTCTTTTTTTAAAAAAATAAGTTCTTTGCATGCTGGAAATGGGGGTGGAGGGAGGACAGCACTGGGGTGGGAGTGCCCCTCATTCGCTGTCACTATGTACCATAAATAATGCTGTGAAAAATTTAAAAAAATTAAAAATTAAAAAGACAAGTCTTTAATTGAATAACCATGAAATACACGGTTACAAAGTTGTTCATGATTGAGTTTTAGTCATGTGATATACACAACACCCTTCACCAGTGTCCATTTTATACCACCAATGTTCCCAGTTTCCCTTCTGCTCTGCTTCCCTCCCCGATGCTTGCCTCTCTGTGTCCCTCTGTCTCTCTCTGTTTTTGTCTCTGTCTCTCTGTGTCTCTCCTCTCTTTCTTCCTTTTTTCAACTAATATTGCATTGTCTCCAAGTAACATTGAATTTTAAAGACAACACAAGTTATTTTTAAAAGGAGAAAGAAAACATCCTCCTTGTTACCTTTTAGACTTTTGAAGAAAGAATTCTAAAATAAATATTTTGATGCTAGATATAAAGACCTGAAATCAAATGAAAGGTAGTTCAATGTTGCAGATCAATGAATGACTCTGCTTCCCCATAAAGATGAAGATAAATGGCTGTGAATATTACCCATCTACATTATAGACTTGTTAACAGAACAATGTTGCATAAAAGCGACCTATATTTCCTAGGTGCAGCTATTTAAAAAGCGGCCTTTTCTATAGTTCTTACTAGTATTGAGTAGATGGAAGTACATATGTCACTCTCTGCCAGACTTTTAAGAAGCATACAAGCCTCTATACACACATTTTCATTTCTGCTAGTTGGTTTCTGAATGACCTCATGAAGAGCATCACTCCCCCAACATATAACAAGGAATAAAGGTTTAATTGTGTTTAGCCACTACAATTTGGCTCTGGGGGGAGGGGGCTAAAAGAGAAGGGGAAAATACTATAATTAAAAAATGAAAATCTTATACAGATCAAAATAACAGCACCTTCAGATCAAAATATATAGTACCTTCATAAATAAAAGTTTAGGATAATCCAAAAGAAAACTTTCAGGGAACAAAATTGAATTTTTGAGTATAAACAATGCAATAACAGAAATAAAGGATGGACAGCGCAATTAGAAAATAAAATTGAGGAGAAGATCCCAGTTTCTAAGGAGATAGATTATATAAACAGGATGAGATGTAGAAAAAATTAGAGAATCCAACCAGGAGAGCTAACAAGTAATTGGATTGATGTTCCAGAAAGAGAAATCAGATAGAACAGTAGGAAAACATTGAGAAGTACAGAATAAAAAAATAAATCTAAAAACAGAAGAGAAGGAACATTCAGTTCAATACATAACAAAAAACAATATTTAAATAATATTTGAATAATGTTAAATATTTAAATAATATTTATTTAATATTTTAAACAAGTGTTTAAAATACCCCCACAACCCAGATTTCAGTACTTTTATAATAAGAATTCTTAAATATTTTCTGAAAGATGTTCACATAAAAATATTGAAATGAATTATTTCCAGTTGTATCAATTCTAAAGGATCATATATAGAAATGTTTTCAAAATTCTAAAGGCAGATGTCCTTCAACTTAGAATTCTGAAACTGATCAATCAGTTAAGAATGAGGATAGAATAAAATCCTTTCAAGATGCAGAAACTCAATTTTCATCTCCAATTTTTTTTTTATTAAGGACCTACTACACAATATATTCCAATGAAAAGAGGGATTAAGACCAAAAAGAGGCAGATGTGGGATAAATAGCACCAAAATCCAAAGAAAGACCTAAAAAGCAATCAACTTTTCAGTTTGTAAGAAAATACTTGAAGTCAGCCTTTCTATAATTGGTTTATGAGGCTGATGACAACAGAGCTTGAAATGAAAGGGTTTCTTTCCCAAGAATTGGAAAGACTTCAGATATCTTATATTTCCTCATTTTATAGATGATGGAATGGAGATTCAAAAAGTCACCTACTTTTTTGACAGACATATTCAGCCTATTTTTACTTAGCCACTATTGCACAGAAAATTGGTAGCATATAATTAGGAAGAAATAAGGCTGCAGTCTGAAGGGGAGAGAAATTTAAAGCATGCTCCCCCCTTTTTTTTCTAATACTTCACATTTTCATACTTTTTCATGCTTAGGTTGGCTCTAAGCCAAACTGAATCTCATTTTCATGAGCAAAGATATGCTTTGCAATTTATTACTAACCATTTACTCTGGCATCAGGTGATTTGTTTTTAGCCAAACTACTGTATAATCGCATTGCTTTTATTGTATAGCTTTTGCAACAGTAGCCATAAACTTTGGGCAAATTCTTGTTGTCCATTAAAAAATAATCATTGGCTTCTCTCAATTTACAATGCATTCTATTTTTATCCTGATGAATTGGAACACTCACAACATATACGAAACTGCGGAGAGAATGCAAAGATTGTTGAAGAGCAATAAACCTCGTCATTTGCCTTTAGATTGTGATCATCGAATGCGTCCTGAAGAAAACTGTATCTCTAAGGAGAGATATAATTAGCATATTTAATTCTAAAACTGATGTTTTCCTCATTCTTTTGTTCTACCAGGATTACGTACTATCTTCAAAAATTCTTCCTCAAAAATAACATAATGGTGCTAAGTGAGAAGATTCTATTCTGTGTCCTGATATTCTATTCTTTTTTAGATATTTTTATTGATATCTTTATTTAAACACCTTGATTACAAATATGATTGTTGTTGGGTTTCAGTCATGTAAGGAACACCTTCCTTCATCGTGCGACATTCCCATCACTGATGTCCCAAATCTTTCTCCTCCCCACCTTACCCCCACCTGTACTCTAGACAGGCTTTCTACTTCCCTCATTCATTCACATTGTTATGACAGTACTTAGTGTAGTACTCTCTCTAACTGCACTCACCACTCTTTGTGGTGAGCTTCAGTGACATTCTATTCTGTGTCTTAATATGTGATACCTTTCTAAAGGTTGCAAAATGACCAGATGGGGTTATTTACCATTTGCTAATCAAATAATTTTGATCTTACCATATGAAGAAAGGTGTATTAACGAAAGTCAAGGTTTTCCCCTTTATTCAAGTTTTTTTAGTTTTTGTATAACTTTTGCTAATTTTTCTTAAAATAAGTACACTTAGGATGCATATAAAAACATATGTTTAGTTATACCCATTATTTGCTTTATGATGATCTTTGTGAGATAAGATAAATTACTATTCTATAATTTTTCTCTTAAAGATATGCTTCTATTTTTGCTTGGTGCTTCAAAGATAATCTGTAATTCAAAAGGAAACAGCATTTTTGATATCAGAAAATATTAAAACCTAAGAATAAAATAAAATCTTCAGAATAAATTATAAAGAAACCCAACCTAAAATTTATAATCTCTTATTTCTGCAAGTTATTTATAGTTTTCAAGGCATTTTGGAGGATTTATTATTTCATGTGATCTTTAAAATTATATCAAGAAGAGATGAGATGCCGATCTCGATCTCTTCATTTTGTAAAGGAAGCTCACTAAGAGTTACCTACCCTAATCAAAGTCACATAGTAAATAAAAAATAGAAGTGAGGTTTTTGAAATTAAGTCCCTTGATTCTGCATTCTACCAGATGGTTGTTAGGTCAAAATTCAGCTTTTAATATATATGTGTGGCTCTCTATATAAAACTTTGCAACTCTTGTAAATTTAGATAAGATGTTGATTAACTTGTCATAATCTGTAGAAATAGTGCCATATAGGGAGAGAAGTATACAGGGATATATGTCGTGTAAGATAGATAATATCTAATTCAATAACTAGCATAGTTTTCTTTTAGAAATATAAAAGCAATATTAAAATTCAAAACACTAAAGAATATTTTGACTATAAGTAACTCTTTTTTCTCATATGTATAGCATAATTAATTGTGCTATATTTTTTAAAATATTACTTTGGTTCATCTACTTCCACAAACAATCTATATTTTTTAAGCAGAGTGAGTATATCATTTTCTGTTTCCCTCAATGCTACATTTGAATACTTTTAAAGTTTTTGTTTACTCTACAAATAATAACCTAATGACAATATTTATGAGTAGATCCTTTTTCTTTTGCAAAAATAAAAATAGGATGGATTAGAAGAGAGCAATACTACAGTGGATAGAGTGTTTGGCTTGCCTAATAGGTCCAACTCAAGTTTGGTTCCAGCACTCCATATGGTGCCCTCTACATCACCAGGAGTGATCTTTCTACAGAGCCAGGGGTAAGCTCTGAGCATAGTCAGGTGTGACAAAAATATCAAAACAATAAAAAATTTAAAAAATAAAATTAGTTCAGCAGGCATGAATCTTTAGTTGCTAGATAATATGGATTGCCATGTTGCTTCTTAGAATGATGGTAAAATCTTAACATCATTAACAAGGGATGGAGCCAAAATTCATGAATAAGGAGAATCTCTGCATAATTTACTCATGATATTGGTAAACCCACTCTAAAAATTGGGGTAAATACAAAATGCTGCCCGTGTTCCCATAATTTAGGACACGTGGAAAATCTTGATTTCTCTCAAAAGAGAAATCTTCCACGGAGCAGTAATCAGTAGCACAGAATAGAAGACAAAGGTTTTAACCCTACTATGTAACAGGACAATCTGAGCAACAATCAACACTTGGGAAGAGATCACAAGGCTGTAAGTTATGTGTAATTTTCCTGGGAGACAGACAATTAAGGTGAAATTTTCTAATCTATAATTTCACTCTCACAACACTAGAGCTGTGAGGTAAATACCATCTTAAGTCAGAGGTTTCATTTTAGTAGTGTCTTGCAACCCTATCAGAGACAGCATTTTCAAGCATGACCTGAAGACTTGTGATCTGGAGAATCCATATGATGTGTCATTGGAGGGTGATGGGCCCTCTTGTAATGGAAATTGGACTAGAAAAGGCCCTGGATATGCCTCTCTGTAACAGAAATCTGTCCAGGTATTTTTTAATTTAATTTTTTTATTTAAACACCATGGGGGTCATGGGCATTTTAGTGGGAGTGGATATAGTAACTTTGTGTATTAACAGGAAGAAGGAAGAAAGGGAGGGAGAAAGAAAGGGAGAAAGGGAGGGAGGAAGGGAGGGAGGAAGTAAAGAAGGAAGGAAGGAAGGAAGGAAGGAAGGAAGGAAGGAAGGAAGGAAGGAAGGAAGGAAGGAAGGAAGGAAGGAAGGAAGGAAGGAGATTGAGAGGGAGGGAAGGAAGGAAGGAAGGAGATTGAGAGGGAAGGAAGGAAGGAAGGAAGGAAGGAAGGAAGGAAGGAAGGAAGGAAGGAAGGAAGGAAGGAGGTTGAGAGGGAAGGAAGGAAGGAGGTTGAGAGGGAGGGAAGGAAGGAAGGAAAGAAGGAAGGAAGGAAGGAAGGAAGGAAGGAAGGAAGGAAGGAAGGAAGGAAGGAAGGAAGGAAGGAGGGAGGAAGGGAAGGAAGGGAGGGAGGGAAGGAAGTAAGGCAGCCAGGAAGGAAGTAAGGCAGCCAGGAAAGAAGAAAGGAAGGGAGGGAGGGAGGGAGGGAGGAAAAAATTGTAAGGTATGCCTCACCCTATCTACCAAGCTTAGGGCAAATCAAGCTGAGTAAACAAGCCCAACTTCTCCTGACCCACATCTGCCTAAAATCCAGCAGCCCTAATTAAGTCAGAAAATACCCTGCAGAACTCCCAAAGTATAGCCTATTAGCAGAGGGACACACACACACACACACACACACACACACACACACACACACACACACACACACACACACATCTGCTGTGCTCCAATTCAGCCCTGAAGGAATATCATGTTGTAAGAACATTCTAATGACTGGGAGGATCTTGCTCTGTGATGTGGAAAGAATTGCATGACAGCTGCGGTTTATGAAGAACCCATTTAATTCTCCAAGCCAAAGGGAGAACAAACACTCCAGTGTAAGAAACCCATACTGGCTGAAAGAAGCAAGATAGGTTTCTAAAAATGTCAATTCTCTAATGGGTTTTGATAGTTTTCTGGTCCTGGGGTCGATCCAGGCTTTGACTATCAGTTTGACACCTTTTCCTTATTCACCTAGTAGAAAAAACTATGAGATTTTAAGGCATGTTGTTCTGCTTCTCAGTCCACAGCTCCTACCAGGATAACACAACCCAGAAACTGCACCCAACTCCAAAAGACTCCTATCCTTATTCTCCATAAATCTTAGGAGTATATAATAAAAATATATCATAATAATGGGAATACACTAAAATATGAGCCCTAACAGTGTAGTGTGTCCGATATATAACTCTCTTAAGTGCCCAACACAGAGGTTACCAAATCAAGGCAATGTGACTATAGTAATACTGCACCTTGGGGACTGCCAGACATTGAGATCATGGAACTACTGTTTCTCACTTTTGTCACTAAGACTTTATTAATGCTACTGGGCATTCCTGAATACCAAACCACAGTGGAAGTCCAACCCATCTGGATTGTGACTCCAAAGCCATTATCAGGCACCTACAACTGAACCCTAGCTAGCTCAAATACACTGCAATAATTTCCACAGGAACCCATATCACGAAACTCCATTGGCTACTAAAGATAAACAGATTCAATAACATTTTCTGTGTGAAATTAGCAAGTATAAACCAAAGGTCGTCACCAAGAATTTCTTGAACACAAGTCATGTCAAAAGTTAAACAGTGTTTAGGGATAATTGAAAAATAAAGAAACAATTTCCCTGCATTGATAAAGATAAAAAGCCTTCAAGGATTCCTGGCACATTATGTCTTTCTAAATTTCCTGATGAAAACTTAATTGAGAAAATCAAGGGAAGATCTTTTACAATGACAAAGAAAGTATAAGAAAAATATCAACACAATATCAATGAGCCAAATTTATAAAGCAGCCATTAAGAAACCTGGAGAAAGACATCAACATCAAGAGAATGACGGGAGACTTTAAATCACATTCTCATCATTGGTTAGTTCAATCAGATTGGAAAAATCAAGAAGTTAACAACAGCATTGTGTAAGGAGTTAGAAGAACTAGACTTAATAGATACCTACAAGTTTCAGCACATCACGAACATTAAATATATTCTACAAGAACCAGGAGATATTCTCAGAGTAGCCCACTTGCTAGAACACAGAACAAGTGTCAATAAAGTTGTAAGAACTGAAATCAGATCAATATATTTTCAGATCATAATACGAAAGAATTAGCCATAAAAGAAACTTGGTTGGGGCCTTAACAATAGTGCAGCAGGCAAAGCATTTGCCTTGAACACAGCAGACCTATATCAATTTTTGACACCCTACTTATATCCTAGGAACCCATATGATGTATCATTGGGAGGTGATGGGCCCTTTTGTAATGGTAATTGCATTAGAAAAGGCCCCTGGACAAGCCTCTCTGTAACAGAAATCTGTCCAGGTATTTATTTAATTTTATTTTTTAATATCTTTATTTAAACACCATGATTACAAACATGATTGTAGTTGGATATTAGTATGTCTAGGCATTTAAAGAAAAATCTGGCAGTTGGTATAGGAGGAGCCAGGATAGACACCAGAGCAGAGCCTGTTGGCACACACGACCTGGCCTGGGCCCGAGATAAAACATTGACAATATGCTGCTTGCTCCACCTTTATCCTTCTCTCATTCTCTATCTTGAACCCAGAAACACAGGACTCTTCCTTATCCCAGCACTCTCTGACTGATGAGATATATCTTAGAACCCCCCTACCCAGGTGGCAGAAGACCTCAGCAGATGAAGCATGAAAAGAAAATGTAATAAAATAAAATGTTATTTCTACACACACACAAACCTCTCTTTCCTGGGCTACTTGGGTGTCTGGGTCACTACATTCTGGTCTCCCTGGGTGGGCAACTCTCCCCCCACTCCTGGCCAGGCGTCAGTGCCCTACCCTTGCAGCAGCCAGGAGTGCTGGATGTAGCCCCCAAACCGGACATAACAAAACACATAGCCTTTAATGGGAGTTCAAGGGTTGATGAAAGAATACAGGGATTAAGGGCAGAGCCTTGTACAAAGTCAAACTGGATTTATTTTTGGCTCTATCTACTTATGTTCCCTCAAGCAACATCAGTATTGATCCCTGATCAATATGCCTCAAGCAACACCAGATGTGACATCCTACACTCCAAAAAAGAAAAGCTGGGAAAGCACACAGCCAACCCGGTTTTTATCCCTAGCATCCCATACGGTCCCCTGAACCTACACGGACTAACTCCTGACTGCTAAATGGTGTTGCCCCAAACCAAGAGAAAAATAAAAGAAGAAAGGAAAAAAAAAACAAAGAAGAAAGAAAAGAAAGAAACAAAGAAGAAAGAAAAGAAACAAAAAAAACAAAGAAAGAGATAGAAGAAAGAAAAAACCAAACAAAGGAAAAAAAACGAAAAAACAAAGAAACAAAGAAATGGGAGGAAGGAAGGCAGGAAAAAAGAAAAGGAAAGAAGAAAGAAAGAAAGAAAGAAAAAAGAAAGAAAGAAGAAAGAAAGAAAGAAAGAAAGAAAGAAAGAAAGAAAGAAAGAAAGAAAGAAAGAAAGAAAGAAAGAAAAAGAAAGAAAGAAAGAAAGAAAGAAAGAAAAGAAAGAAAGAAAGAAAGAAAGAAAGAAAGAAAGAAAAGAAAAGAAAGAAAGAAAGAAAGAAAGGAAAGGAAGGAAGGAAGAAGAAGGAAGGAAGGAAGGAAGAAGGAAAGGAAGAAGGAAGAAGGAAGGAAGGAAGGAAGAAGGAAGGAAAGAAGGAAAGAAAGAAAGAAGAAAGAAAGAAAGAAAGAAAGAAAGAAAGAAAGAAAGAAGAAGAAAGAAAGAAGAAAGAAAGAAAAGAAAGAAAGAAAGAAAGAAAAAGAAAGAAAGAAAGAAAGAAAGAAAGAAGAAAAGAAAGAAAGAAGGAAAGGAAGGAAGGAAGGAAGGAAGGAAGGAAGGAAAGGAAGGAAGAAAGAAAGAAAAGAAAGAAAGAAAAAGAAAGAAAGAAAAGAAAGAAAGAAAGAAGGAAGGAAGGAAGGAAGGAAGGAAGGAAGGAAGGAAGGAAGGAAGGAAGGAAGGAAAAAAGAAAGAAAGAAAGAAAGAAAGAAAAGAAAGAAAGAAAGAAAGAAAGAAAGAAAGGAAAGAAAGAAAGAAAGAAAGAAAGAAAGAAAGAAAGAAAGAAAGAGGAAGGAGGGAAGGAAGGAAGGAGGTAAGGAAGGAAGGAAGGAAGGAAGGAAAGAAAGAAAGAAAGAAGAAAGAAAAGAAAGAAGAAAGAAAGAAGAAAGAAAGAAAGAAAGAAAGAAAGAAAGAGAAAGAAAGAAAGAAGAAAGAGAAAGAAAGAAAGAAAGAAAGAAAGAAAGAAAGAAAGAAAGAAAGAAAGAAAGAAAGAAAGAAAGAAAAAGAAAGAAAGAAAGAAAGAAAGAAAGAAAGAAAGAAAGAAAGAAAGAAAGAAAGAAAGAAAGAAGAAAGAAAGAAAAAGAAAGAAAAGAAAGAAAGAAAGAAAGAAAAGACAGAATTTCATAACTGCAGGCTTAGATCAAGAAACAAGAAAAGGCTCAAATACATAATAAAATCCACAATTTAAGGAAGTAATTTTCATCAGTGGAAGGAATGAAATAATAGAAGTTAGAGAGGAATAAGAAGAAAAATTGAATTAAAAAGAACAAGAGACTCAAAGAAAAAGTTATGAAATCAATACACAATGGCAGAATTTTTGGAGAAATTTTGTTTTCATACAGATCAAAGTAATGGAGAGAGTTTCAAAAAAAATCTTTGGTTGCTTTTTTATTCTAACATCTTCAGTTTTCTGGTGAGAGTCATACCCAGCAGTGCTCAGAGATTACTCCTGACAGTGATCAGAGGTTCTGGAGATTAAATTCAGGTTGGTTGCATGGATTCAAACAAACACCTCCACTGCACTTTTGTTTGTCCTTTTCACTTTTTGATGAAAGAAGTAACATATTTAGTATGTTACAGAATAAGTGAATTAGTCTTATGCTATGGAATGAGTAATGTACTCAAGTAAATGAAAAATGGAATCCTGTGCACAAACACAGGAGAAGAAGAAATAAGCTTTAGATAGAATTATTAAAATATATGCCTGGTTGCAAGCAAGACTGCACAAGACATTTTGACAGATACTGATTGTGGGCAGATGAGTATGGAAGTCTGTGGAGAGACTCTTCTGACTTTTTAATGATTTTTGATAGGTAGGAAACAAGAAGAGAAAGATGGAGTGAATTTGTTGAAGATTTGAAGCAGGGCAAGAAAATAATAAATCACCTACAGTGTAGGAACATGAGTTATCTTGGAAGTGTAAAACGTGGTATGCTTGTAGGATACATGAAAAGTGCATTTGAGATTTATGATCACAAATTCCAAATAAGAGCTATCTGTAGGGGTACATTTTTTCCTCTAGTCACGTTTAGCTGCACTAGTTTTGGGATGTGGGGAGTTGACCAGAGTCATGGTTTTGCCAAGCAAGTACAGAGGAAAGAAAGACAAATTTGGAAGTTATCAATGAGTGATTCTTCTAATGGCCGATCTTCAGATTTCACCAAACTAAAAAGTAGGGACAGGATATCAATTGATATGAACAAGATAATGGATTACAGGTCCTGGTACACCAAAGGATCACTGAATTCTGATTACTGGCCGGAGTAAATTAGAAAGATAGAGGAAGATAGTCAGAAAGAGGAATGCATGGAATCAAATTTGTGAAATTCGTTACTTTGGTAACATCAATATCTCAGTGCTGAGGTAGTCTCCAGGACCTTATCTTTGCAAATAAAAGCTACTGCACTTATATTAGCTTCAAAATACTTTATTCTTAGGCTGCTATTCACTGCCTCCCTGCACACCATCTCACTGCCTTTCTGTCTTTCTGTCTAAGTTTCTTTTCATTCTACCCTGACCTCTCTGATGCTCCTTGACATATTTCTGCCTTTGAAGACTTTATGTTCTTGTTTCCCCCCCAGATTCTTCCATCTGCTCCCTAAGTCTGTGTGCCATCATCATTTTGACAATACTATTTTCTTTGACCTTCCTAATTAAATGTATTGATCTCTTTCCCAGACTTAGTGCTCCCTATCTACCTTTCCTGATCTCTCTCCCTCCTCGCATTATTTCCCCATATTTCAGTACTATGCAACATTTGTTTGTTTCCCATCTTTCTCCCACAGGGATAGACGTTCTGTGAAGACAGAAAATTTGCTTAAATTTTGACATTTTTCTTGACACCTAAGATAGAATAGGGGTGGGGGCCGGAGAGATAGCATGGAGGTAAGGCGTTTGCCTTTCATGCAGGAGGTCATCGGTTCGAATCCCGGCGCCCCATATGGTCCCCTGTGCCTGCCAGGAGCAATTTCTGAGCCTGGAGCCAGGAATAACCCCTGAGCACTGCCAGGTGTGACCCAAAAACCAAAAAAAAAAAAAAAAAAGATAGAATAGGGGTTCAATTAAAATGCATGAATGTATATTGTTGTAAATATAACTTATTTACAATATGTTTCATAAATATCATCATAACTTACTCTTCATTATACTAATATTATAAATTTCACTGTGTTCTATTTTTAAGTTTATGGTAGTTGTTCTTTTTAAAGAATCGTCTATATATCCTTTGGGTTTTAAAAATCAGACACTACAAACTTAAGAAAACAATTAGCTTTAACGAATTGTACAATTAGTTTTTCAACAAATTATACAATTAGCTTTTCAAAAAATTGTAAAAATAATTTCTGGAAAGATAAAGCACAACATAATATATAGAGACAGTATAGTTAGAAATCCTATACATATTAGTACTACTCACTATCTTGAAACCTTCTTAAGGAACTGAGTCTTGTCAGAAAAGACCATTGAGTAGCAATTGTTCAAGTCAGCGTGATTTATTAATTCTACAATTGAAATCTAAAATGGGTGTGCTGGTATGGATTTCCTCTCCTGACGGCATGCTTCTCTGAGACCTCATAGAAATACTATATTTTCACCTATCACTAGTAAAAATTACACAGCTACATACTTAAATGTGTACTTTCAATTATGTTCATAGGGTTATGGCGGGGAGGGAGGAACTTCCTCAACAATCTAAGGGCCTGGCCAATACTTTGCCTAGCAGGGTTGAGCCTTATTGTTGGGGCTCAGGCCTGAAGATGGGCACTGTTTGGGTATAAGGGTGCTGGCTCAGGCCCAGTCATGCTGAGAATCAATGAACTAAACCCATCCTGGGACACTGGATAGCCATTCATTGCCAGAGATTATACTCAAAACTTCTGCTCCAAACCTTTGAGCTAATTTTCTGCCCCACTATGAAAAGAAGCCGACTGAGGTCAAGTTTTTTCTCTAAGATTATAAACAATTTTTTTGTTGTTGTTTTTTGAGAGCCCATACACGGTCCCCCCAATATCATCAGGGGGCTGTTCTTTACATGACTGAAACTCAACTACAATCATATTTGTAATCAAGGTATTTAAACGAAGATATTAATAAAAAAATAAATAAATTATGCAGTCAAGTTTTCCACATTTGGGGAAATCGCAGGGGGTCAGCACACCCACAGTACAATGGGTGAACCTCACCCTGGGGAAACCAACTTCCTAATCATGAAATCATCCCTGCCAGGTAAGTATGATTATAAACACTTTTTGATAACTGAAGAGTTTGCAGTTTGCTCAGCATTGATGAGCTCCATTAACCTGTATCACCAAAAATCTATTTGGTATTTATCTCACTGTAGCTGATATTAAGGTCACTTTGAAAAGTAAATGAGAGAGAATTTTTTAATTACTATCAAATAAATCTCTAGCCAAAGACAAAGAGATCTAAAACCAATGCAGTAATCTAATTAACAGATGTCTTTATTGCAGAAGCTTATGTTAGCAATTTTTAGGCTACTTAGTAAATGTATACTAGGATTAAACAAGTAAATATACTGTCAATAATATGAGCCAAGTATCTATTGTGTAGGGGGAGCATTTAAATGAAAAATAAGAAATTTGTGTTGAATTAGAATGAGGTATCAGTATCCATTTATTATAATATATTATTTATGTATATATCACTCAAGTATAGAATCATATACATGCATTACTAAGTATACCCACATAAGTTTTCAGTTTTGTCCATTAAGAGAGCTTAGAAACAATGATATCCTCGGCTAGGGGAGAATAGATATAATTTAGATACAACTTAAAGGGGCTCTTACTGGCCAAAATAAAAAATTTTAAGTGAGAAATAATAAAGTTAATTAAAACACATGGGATAAATCATCATCTATGAATACACATTTATATTTAAAAAATTAAAAAAATAAGCAAATGGAATAAAGAATCCAGATCATCCTGATTTCACATACAATTAATATCTCTTTCTCTAGGCAGTATGAGAGAAGTACTGAGTGAAGTACTGTTATTTCTCATACTTCCTTAAAATATTGCCATAGAATTCTGGAGGATAAAGCAAACAATCCATTCTAGTACTGGTCCTATTGTCCTGCCTTTTCTCCTTAAAATGGATGTGGTAGAAACCACAGACTAATTTTATCTAACTATCCTACCCACACCAACAGGAACAGAATTTAGGAAGATCATCCATGAGTGATAGGAGTGGAATGACTAAAGAAAAAGAAATCAGCAACGTTTCATTCCTACTCATAATGATCCACATTTTGTCAATCCCTTTGGTTGTTATCATTCATCCACCATGGCTGGAAAAGTATTCCGTCTCTAGCTATTATTCTTCCATGAGTCCCTAGATTCCAGTCTTATTCACTGGCTAGTGCTGAATGGTTCTCTCTCTTCCATAGCCTCACTATTCCTAAAGCATAATCAAGTGCAGCCCTTGTCTGATCCCTTCACTCTTCTCATCCCCAGGGTCAAACTCTACTTTTGCTTTGGAGTCTCACAGAGGTTTTTTCCTCCTCCCACAACCCTCTGAAAAAGCTGTCATCCTAATTGCATGTCATTAGAACACCTCAGGATGCTCATACTTTACCAAAATAGACCTAGCAAACAACCACATGGTGTTCAATTGTGTGGGTTAATGGTACAAAGACAGATGGCTGTACATTGACTGATTGCTTGACAAAGCCTAGAAAATATGAGCTCTGAGCCCTAAACTCTAGCAAGAGCGAGGGGAGCAGAGACTTTTTTTTTCACTGTGCTGCAAAGAATAGCAAACTGATCATCAGAAACACCGAACCACCATTCTACACAAATATATAGATTTCAGTGAGCACCTTTAAGTCATCCCCAGAGCAATAACGCCATAACAGATTGTCCCAGTAGTCATCAAACACTTTTAGCCTGAAAAAGAAACAGAGAGGCTCATTTCCTATATTCTCTTTAATCAAACAACAAAAACAAAAACCGTTTCCTGGGAAAAAGCAAGGATTTCTGCCCAATTCTGAAAAACAATTTTTCATTGCACACAGTGTTCTGATGAGCATTATAATTTATAAGTTCCTTCTGCCTAAAGAGACGTGCTTTGGAATACTATTTCTTTTCTCAGGTTGGATATGCTGTTCAGTTTATAGAACAATCCGTATACAGTCACCGGATTAAAATGGCGCATACTTGAGTTTCTCATTTACCACTTTATGTTTAATGCTCGGCTTATGATTTCCCCCCAAAATGTTCAAGAATATAACATGTTTTTAATCAGCTCATAGCTAGAGTAACCTAGAGAACAATATTCTTTATTTGACTCTACTGTATGTTATTTTTTAAGGCCTCATATAAAATTACTCATGTAAAATTTTCGACTTCATGGTGAATTTTAATGGTGAAATTCTAAAACGCTACTGCAGTGCTTCAGATTTTTGACAGCTGGTTCTTTTGCCGGCTACCTAATGACTACCCTCTGGATAGGCACTGGGTTGGATTCCACCCCACCATCATTCATGTCATAAGGCATCTGGTCTTTAAAAGTATAAAGGGATTTGGGTCTTCATTTTATGTTCCTTCAACCATGTTGTACAGAAGTAGACAGATGGTCCTTTACAGCAAAGTGACCACATAGCTACAAAGTGTTTTCTGTTACCAGATATTTTATTCCATGCTATAGGATAAAAAAATTTTAACTGTGCAGATATGCCTCATACCTTTAGTATACATCCAGATAAGAACTGCAACACTTTTTGATAAATTTCCAGCTCAAGAGCAGGTAACATAAATTACCAGATTATTATGTAGCACAATTGTGTTTTCAAGCATGAAAATGGCATTTCTAGAGTCTGGTTACATGCAATGTTGAATGTAAACTGACTTATGTTACATATGCTTCTTCTTGTTCTGCATTGGTATTTAAAGCCTAGAGCAGAGGTTTGTGGCTTACTTCAGTTTGTGCATAATAAGAAACTACTACATTTACAAATATAGTTACCTCAAAGTGGGGGGGGGACTTCATATTAAGAATGTATCTTATTTGCTCTTATGGGGAAAACAGTCTTTCTTAACACACGTTCAGTTCTTTTGTTTTTGCCAAGAGTCATTTGTTACATCCACTATTTTATACTTGGAACAGTCTGATAATTTAGCATATCCCTACATATTTCTTGGCAGCAATAATTTACTTCTCTATCTTTATCATTATAATTTTTCTTATAGAACACTAATGATTTGCAAGCTGAATGTCATAGATTCTGAGTCAAAGGCTCATCAAAATACGTTATTATATACTATATACCTTACTCAGAGATCATAAATTTCATATATGTACATACCATAACTCATCAATCATCAGTAAATATTGAAACAATTATTCTCATCTAAGCCTTTCTCATTCTCATCTTTCATTGCTATAAAGATGGCATATCAATTCTGATGCTAGCTTGCATGCAGCCAATCCATGATCTCCTGAGCTTCCACATTTTCGAAAATAAATACATAAATTAAAAAACTAGAAGTTTATGACAGTCACAATCATTTTTTTAAAATTCCTTTCTTCCCATTTTTTTCTTCTCCCAACTTCTTATCCTGCAATACTTAAAATGAATAATTATTGATATTCCACTTAAAAAATCAAATTCTGGGAGTCAGAATGTAGTCCTCTGACATAATACAAGTACTGAATAGACAGGTTCTAGAATCTATTGCCAGTACCACAAAAAAATCAAATTTTAAAATGTTTATGCTAATAATATTAAATATTTACTGATACTGCTGCTGTTGTATTCATTGCTATAATGTAGATATTTAGTATGTGATGAAACAAAGAACTTTACACATACTATTTAATAGAACACAAATAAACTATAAACATTATTCCAACTGCGCAAAATGAAGAAACTAAGACCTACCTACAGAACTGAGAAATGTTTACCTAGGAATAAAATTTATGAGGCATAATACCCCTTAATATTTCTCACTCATACCAAATTACATAGTATTTACCTAGTTCATGTAATTTACTTTTTTTCTTTTTTTTGGGGGGGGGGTTGGGCCACAACCCGGTGACGCCCCGGGGTTACTCCTGGCTATGCGTTCAGAAATTGCTCCTGGCTTGGGGGGCCATATGGTATGCTGGGGGATCAAACAGCAGTTTATCCTAGGTCCAGCCATGTGCAAGCAAATATTCTACCACTGTGCACTGCTCTGGCTCCCTATTTTACATAATTTTAAAAAGTATTTTAAAGAGAACTATTCATACTATTAATTTTTTAATTTGTATACCTGTATAAAAGTAAGAAAGTTTTTGACAAAAATATTTTCCAACTTTCTTTGATTTTCAGTTTTGGTGAATTTCAGGAATTTAACATTACGTAGCCATTTATGTGTAGGTCTCATGATATCCACAATAATTTTTATGAAAGAAAGAAATAGAACTACATGGTTGCATACAAGCCAATAATTCCTGCTGTATATCACTATAAAAAATGATAAACATCTACAGAGAAATTTTTATGTGGATGTGATCATAATATCCAAAAAGACTAAACAACCTGAGCATATATCAATGGATGAATGGATAAACAAATTGTGGCCATATGCATTCACTAGGCATTTTTCATCCATAAAAAGGAATGAGGTATATTTATCCATAATACAGCTTGAAGGCATCTAAAAAATTATGCTCTGTATGCCCAAAAGCAAACCAGCAAAGCAACCATTAAGACAAGCAAAAGAAGTTACCATACAAAACTATCAATCACATAAGGTATGATTCCTTTCACAATGCATGAACAGGAGTAGTTTACTTAACAGATACATGGTATTTTTGTGGGTCAGAAAGTTTTGAGAGATCTGGTGGTTTTCAGAACACTATTAATAGGGCAAAGGTTTTCTAAATTTTATGCTTAATTTTATATGAAAGTTATTGTAACAAATTTGCTTAATTGGAAAAAAATGAATTTATGAGAGGCAGCAAGTACATTTATGGTCCAGATAGTGTCTAATTGAGAGCTTTAAAAGACACTGTCCTTCTGCCATCGAATTTCCTGCTGGCTTCCCATCCTGATGTTCAGACCTTTGCATTTGGTGACCCAGAAAGGTTTTTCTCACCCACTGGATTACTACTGGTTCTAAGTACTGAATGTGCATGATTGTGTCACGATATATTTAATTTCTACTATAAATTAAGTTTTGGTGTATCTGACTTCTCTTCTAAGTTTTAACAATAGCTAAAACTATTTTAGCTATTCTGAGTTTTCAGTGCTAAGTATTTGTTTTTCAAGTAAAAAAAAAAAAAGGAAGTCCTCAGTTTTACATTGGCTATGACTATGATTGTGATGTCTGCTATGAACATTTCCCTTCATTGCTTATAATTCTGAGTTGTCAGTACTAAACATAACGGTTTTTGAGGTTTAAAGAAAAAGAGAGAAGACCTTGATTTTACATTTGCATGATTGTAATTGTGTGGTGCTCTCTGTAAACATTTTTCTCACCATTTCTGGTAATTCTGAGTTGTCAGTATATGAACACACCTGTATTTGAGGTTAAAAAAGAAATTCTCAATTTTACTTTTATGTGACAATAATTGTAGGATGTCCTCTACGAACATTTTTCTCTTCATCACTGGTAGCAAAATAAAGCCTTGAAAAGGTTAAGTATCAAAAAAAATCCAATAGCTTCTTTTGTCACATACCAAAGTGAATTATTTCCCAAATAGCTGTGGGAATTGACTCTGCAAATGAACTATTGCAGTGGTATAGATGCATTTGTTGGTCATTTGACTTGACTGCTAAAGGAGACAATTAAAAAATATCCACCTGCACAATTGAGCATCAGCAAAACTATATAGATTTCACATCTCATAAAATCAATTTGTACCCATAAACATCTTATTCTGAGTTAATAACATCAAAGGGTGAAAAGATCTATCTTTAAGAAAATTCTAAATGCTAATCATCTCTTCTAATAATCAATAGCAAAGAGACCTTAGAAAAGTTAACTAATAATTCACAGTGAATTACTTAATTCAGTAAGCTTGTATGAGCTTAAGCTGAAGCATGTTTCTAATATTCGCCTTTCTATTTAGGACTGCGACTTCTCTTGGTCAGTACTGAGGATTCTGCTACCTCAAGTTTTGGCTGGGTAAGAAGCCCCAAATTTTTCAGGGACTTCCTTTTCCTATATCTGAATTTTCTTGATGTTTCCTAGGGTTGCTTCCTTATATAATACAATATCACTCAAGTTCTGTCTACTCACAAATTATAAAATGATTTCAATTGACTTTGGGAGCTAATTTAAGCATTCTTGCCAGTTACGTAACTGAAATTCTGTTTTCTCATTTACTTGTTATGCCATAATGGAAGTCCCTATCTTAGTTGGTTTAGGACTCAGTGGTCGCAACCTTTTTATCAACTGAGCCAAATCTCGCCAAAACCACAATTGAAAATTTATTTTGAGAGCCACACAGGGCGCACACTGAACAGAGGCTAGGAGCAAGAGTCCTGACTCCTGGAGCGGCCGCCCGGCACACAGAAGAAACCAAATTAAAAGTGTAAAGAACCACATGTGGCTTGCGAGCCGCAGGTTGGCCGACAACTGTTTGCTATTACAGATACTGCAGGACAGCATGGTTTTTGAACATCAACAACTTATTTCTCATAAGCCCAAGATCAGAATGGACTTATCAATTTTGATGGCCAGGTTCTGGTGAGCATCCATCTTCCTGGGCTGCAGACTCTTGACTTCACATTGCATTGTCCATATAGAAAGAACAGAGGAAGGAGGAAAATATCTAACTCTAGCTGGCCACATCTCAGTCATGTGTATCTTTATGTCTGATATCCAGCCTTGAAAAATGAATAGTCCCACAGAAAAGACACGAGGAATGTCTATCTACTCAGGAATCTATTATACCTAAAGGATATCAGCAATTTGAGAGGTCATGCATAGATTTTTACTAGAATTAAAATTATGTTAATCTGGCCCATTCTATTGTGATACTTAGTATAATTGTGTGTGATTTTTCTCTCTCAATAGTTGTTTTCATTCTTGGTAGAATGGTCTTTGGAGAACAAAGGTCATCATAATTTCTCACCATGCCTCTATACTTTTTAAACAACCAATTATATTCAGGATCCAATAAATTAAAGAAAAGCTTAGAGCCTTTTTCCTCTGGGAACCTTTTGACAGTTAAATGGCTTGTCTTCATAAAAACAAAATGCAGCCAAAAATGAACTGCAGGAAAACAATCTCTCTTCACCTTTAGTTACTAAGAGTGCTAAAGAAGAACATATTTTATCTATAAATATTAATTTGAGATAGGTTATCAGCAATAAGGAAATATTAATCATTGAGAGAAAATGTAATAGTTATTCAAGAAAAATCGCATATAGCAAAATAAAGTATTTAAAAAGACAGGTTTAATCACTACTATTCCCTGTATATATCCAGTCAGATGGCATCACCAAAATTACTAGAACTATCTCTATAAATTGTCGTACATTTATTTATTTAATTTCACATGTATGATATCGTTCACATATCTGAGACTTTGGTCCATCACTAGCATCCCTTTTCACCAAACAAAGGCTGGGTACTAGTGTTATCTTTGCATCAATAATGTAAGATAAAGAAAGCTGTATGTTTTCTTTTGGAAATTGTGGTTTTCCCAGTGTATTAAATTTTATTTTCATACTTTTCTTCTTGTTAATAGTGAAACAACCTTCTCACTGAACATATCTATATTAACAAAGTATGGTTGAATACTTCAGAAGACTTAGTCATTGAAAAATACCTAACAACAGAATAAACAAAGCCAGAGCCAGGCAGATAGTGTGCAGAGATTAAGATTAACACATATGCCTTCAATGCATTCAACTTCAATTCAAGCCCTAAAACCATTTAGTTTCCAAGAATTACCACACAGATGCTTAGAAGCAAACCTGAGTGAGATTGGTATTTAAAATCATATTACCACATTTCCGCTAAAGGTATCATCCCATTTCAGAAAAAATAAAAGACAAATCTTTTCAGGGATAGGAGGCTGGGATAAACTAATACTACTATAGGGAAACAAATGATCAGTAAGCTTTAATAATCATAGTGCACAGATATTAAATATAGCCAAAAATATACTCCAGTTCGTAATTGGACAAAATATTGGAACAATACAACTTATATTACATCAAAATAATGTATTCATTTATCTTTATGCAACATTCATTTAAAATTATTAATGTTGAATAATGTAAAAAGATTAAACATTTCCTTTTTTTTCATTGCATCAATGAAACAGAGGGAGCTATGCTAAGCAAAATAAGTCAAGAGAAAGAATATACCAAATGGCCTTACACATGTGTAATATAAAAAGAAACAAAGCAAAGAAATCATAATACATAGGTAGAAAAACTACACTAAACTCTGAATACATATCTGGGATTTCCAAGAAAAGAGTGGAGAGTAAATTAAAAACATTCATGGGCTCTGGTATGGGACTTGTAGCACTTTGATTGTGATATAATAATAATAATAATATACCTTTTATATGTATAAATATAATGCAAATCATGTCACCTCAATAAAATAAAAAACGATAAAAAATAAAATCAATACATTTAGTAAAATATCTTAAAATTGGGCATATTATTTTTAGAGTAGCAGTAATTTTACCCTCACAAGGATTGACTTCTAAAAAAATTATAAACCACACAGTATGCAATAATCAAATAAAGGAATTTAAAAACTCATCATCTGAGGGCTGTAGTGATATTAAAAGACAACCGATAAGGGCACTTGCCTGGCATGTGACCAACCCATATTCAATCTCCAGGATTCCATATGGTCCCTCAAAGCATGCCAGGAGTGATCCCTGAACACAGAGACAGGTGCATTCCTGAGCATTGCTGTTGTGACCCAAAAACAAACAAAGTCATCATAGCTTTTGGACAGAGTCCAGAGGGTGATTTTGCAGGACTTTGCAAGGCAGAGGGAATTTTTAAACCAGACATTATGAACAAGAAACCATCTGGAGTATAAATAAATTGGTATACAAAGAGGCATAAATATAGCAAAGGAATGTCCAGATTCTATAAGATAGCCATAGTAAAGATGGTGTGTAGCGTCATTTGTGCTTAATCTTGTTCTGACACAAAATATACAGTCTCCAGCTCCTATATGACTTTTTGGAGACAACTGGCTAAAGTCACTTCAGACCGATAGTAAAGTTACTTCAGGCAATGAAGAACCATTAGCTTGTTTGACAAAAAATTTTCAGCAGTAGTACAGAGATGAAACATGGACTGGAGGAATAGCACATTAAATAGCAGAACTATAAACAAGTCATTCAAATTGCTTCAAATCTCCTAGTCAAAGGCTGCTGCACTCATGAGCTTACTCAAATGCACAGGTACACACACACACACACACACACACACACACACACAAATGTGCCACAATGCAAGAATACCAGGAAGCTGCAACATGGAGTGAGGAATACCAAAAGATAAGCTGTTAAATTCTCTATTTAATCCTCAAATTCCATTAAGTGACCTTCAGTTTAGCCTCTAGTGTAAACCTCCAATCATCCCAAGAAAAATGACTCAATTGAATATATAGAATAACTTGAAGACACATCCAGAATTAGCAATTTTCAGAAGCACTAATAATTAGCTTGGCTCAAATCCCACTCTCAAGTTGGTAAATTTACATATTTTCACCTTTCTATAGCAACAAAGACCTCTACTCCAAGCTCATTTCTGACCACCACTGCTATTTTATCTTGCCAGAAAGACTGCGAGCCTTTTAATACATCAAGGAGTAGAGCCAGGAGGCACTATTTGGGTCACCACCCAAATTAGTGACACCATCTGCCTCTCCCTTTAATAATGTCGTTCCACCCTCCCTGATTTTACAAAGTGCAAAAATACTTAAGGTGGTTTGATAATACAGACCTTATTAGTCCTACTGCATTTCTTCCTCTAGATCTTCATCTGCCTTTCAAAGTCCTTGCCAGTCCTTAACAGAGAACCACGATCTTGGATTAGAAATCAAAGTGATTTCCCTAGTTGGACAATTAACTTCTGCTTTGCTTATTTATGACTCGCTAGTAATTAATTAAGAAAAATTTAAACTTTTAATAATTCCAATTCCAATTACTTCTCTAATTTGTTTAGTTTTGCTTCCTGTTATATTTTCTTTGTTTACAGTGTTTAAGTGCTTGTTTTCTTTTTTTTTTTTTTTTTTGGTTTTTGGGCCACACCCTGTGACGCTCAGGGGTTACTCCTGGCTATGCGCTCAGAAGTTGCTCCTGGCTTCTTGGGGGACCATATGGACGCCGGGGGGATCGAACCGCGGTCAGTGCTTGTTTCTAACCTCCCACACCACCATCATCCTACCCATGACAGGGAGAACATTTCTCCATGTAGCAAAGACCAGAGGAGAGTCCCATTCCATTTATGTTTCAGGATTGACAGTAATAAGAAAGTTGAGCAAGCTGAACACTTAAGTACATAGGTACTTAACATATATATGTTTCTGCTAAGAGAAGGCAGAAAAATAAAATCACTGCTGGTTGCACATATCAGGTTTTATGGAGTTCATGGCAATTATTTGGAACTGTGAGAGTGTGATACAGTATAGTCAGTGAAAAAAGAGCTTTTTTTAAAAAAAAAACAATGCTGTAGAAAGTTAGAATAAGATTATCAGTTTCTGTGAAGTGATATATATGAGGATATATAAAGGGATTTGGGAAAAGCAAATTTAAAAAAGGCCTTTTTAACTAACAACAGTGGTAAAAAAAATGCTTATGTTTTTGCTCACAGTTGTGGGCCACATAGTAATAATTATAGTGCTAATAGCTTAAATTAAACTTTAATAAAACCTATTTTTCAGTAAGCAATAACAGTATTAAAAGGTCTCAAATTTCTGCAGTTTCTTGAGTATTATTGACATAAAAATAAAAAGAGACTACTTAATCATTTTTAAGGAATCACTGAAGAAAATTAATGGGATATGAGATTTGGCATGACTGACTGGCTAAATGTGTGTTTCAAATATTAAGGGGAAGGTGAAATAGTACAGTAGTAAGGCACTGGCCTTGCATATGGACAACCTAGGTTTGATCCCTGTGCACAGTTACGACAGATCCCTGACTGGCAGAGCAAGGGGTAAGCCCTGAGTACCACTTGATGTGGCCCCAAAATCGAAAATAATAAATATTGAATAAGTTGCTAACAAAAATTTACTGGAAAACATTATTTTATAGGCTTTGTTTTGGTAAAAGAATACTGAGGGTAGAGGAGAACAAAATTGACTTCAAGTATGGTATTTTATAAAATAATAGAAGGCCTTGACACAAGGAGTTGCAGTACCAAATTGAGGTGATCATTGTTGTCATTGTTGCTAATTAAAGTACGTAAAACCTTATGTATTTTCTAACTATGTAAGAGAAAGGGTTAAAGGAAGAGAGGAGAAACAGGCTGGGGGAAGAAATTATATAGTAATTCTAATGTTTTTAATTTAAATAATTTATTGATTGATTCGTTTGGGACCACACCCAGTGATGCTCAAGGGTTACTCCTGGCTCTGCACACAGAAATCACCCCTGGCAGACTGGGGAACCATATGGGGTGCCCTTGAATTGAACCAGATCCCTCCCGTGTTGGCCGTACGCAAGGCAAATGCCCCACCACTGTGCAATCTCACCGGCCCCTAATTCTGAAACTTTTTAAACAAGTATAAGGATTTAGTATATAAAGTATTTTTTATATTGGAGTCTATTTTTCTAAAACACAAACCATTAAAAAATCATTAAATATTCTAACCATTTTCAGGCTTATGGTTGCTGCATTTATAATGATATATTAATTCTTTACCAGACATGGAAAAGTATAAACTCTATTTACCTAAGTTCAAAAACACTGTGATGAAGAGGTAACGCAAGCTTGGAGCAACTACTCAGCATCTTGAATATTAATTGAAATCCATGTGTCGGCTTCATTTTCACTTGGGTAGAGAGAATAGCATATTAGATATTGACCTTAAAGTAATTTTTATTATATATATTTATTATTCCCATAAATTTTCTATTGTGGGACTTTTTAATTATATTTTTAATAGACTGTGATATAAGAAAATGCTGCTGGGTTTTGCATATTAATTTTACATTTACTAAATGTTTTTTTTCAAATAATATTTCATGACATCTGTGATAATATAGCTATTTTATTATCTTATTAGTTAATTTTCATTTTATATGTAATGAAAAAGTTGTTTCCTTCATAATATTTATTATTTACAACCTCTTGTGTTTCCCCCTTTGTACGTTGACTAGATGTGTTGAAAAATATTGAAAATACCTCCTTTGTGTGTCAGAGTGGAAAGTAAAGTCATTTATATATTTATCTTTATAAATAACTTGTTCCTTAAAATCGTTTGATTGATGAGTTTATATATGTTTTTCTTTTTAGGAACACTAAATAACAAACTTCACAGGCTTCATTTGCAATACAACAACAGCTATACAGAAAGCACTACAAATAAAAAACATCTCATTCAACTCCCTCTCCTCTTTTTTGTTTTGTTTTTGGGTCACAAAACAGCAGCGCTCAGGGGTTACTCTTGGCTCTGCACTCAGGAATCGCTCTTGGCAGGCTAGGGGGACCATATGGGATGCTGGGATTCAAACCACCATCCTTCTGCATGCAAACGTTAGGTAGGCAAACGGCCTACCTCCATGTTATCTCTCTGGCCCCTATATCTCTGTTCTATCGCTTTGGCCCCTCCCTCTTTTTATCAGAAACTGTGATAGAACTATTCTGAAGTAACTATGCACAAAATAAACAGAGCCCCATTTCAAACTACAGGGGCACACTGCCTTTCCTCTATTGCATTTTTGTCCTATTGCTTTTCTGCCATTGCAGCCATCCCCCTCTGGGTTGCAGAAAACACAGAGTAGGTCTTAATATGTGCTCAGGCATGCATTTTAGTTAGCACTACAGAAATCGCAGAGTTGAGTGAAGCAAGATCTTTCTCTTTAAGTTATTCAAAATCTCTTGGGATTTTCTTTATTTGTTTGTTTGGGGGTGGTCACACCCAGCGGCACTCCTGTCTCTACACTCAGAGATCACTACTGGCAGGTTCAGGGAACCATATGGGATGCCGGGATGCTAACCACCGTCCTTCTGTATGCAAAGCAAATGCCCTACCTCCATGCTATCTCTCTGGCCCCAAAATCTCTTAGTATCAATTTGTTAGATTCCACCTACAAAGCTGATAGGAAATGATGAGTCAGTAACACAAATGCAGATGAGTTTATTACTAGCAAGCTAAGGGCGCACCTCTCCCAGATGGCAACGACTTAGATAGGACTTGCAAGCCCTTTTATAGAATGACTAGAGCTTCAAGCTAGGAATAAAACTATAGGTTCTTAACTGTTTGAAAAAAAAAACTATAGGTTCTTTAGTACATGTTGCATAAGCCAGGTTTATTAAGTAGTAGAGGGGGCCTTGGTCACCCATAGTGGGCACCCACACCCTGACATACAGTTTCATAAGGTTTATAGCCAGCAGAACTTCAAGTGTTACTAGTTTATATAACTGTCCTGGTACATGTGCCTTTGAATTTCCTGGAACTGACTGTTCCCTTCTGCCTAGTCCCTTCTGCCACATATTGAGGCCTGTCATGGCAGTCCTTTTGTCTAAAGCAAAGCATGGCTATCAAAGCAAAATGGCAGCAGTTAATTGTAAAGCTGCATTCCCTTCTAACAATTAACATCAGATTGCTAACACTATTCAAGATTTTATCATTTGACACTTGAAGCAACACTATTCTATGTTTTTTTATAATAAAGAAATTAAACCTACCTTCATCACCTCTGCCAATTCAGAAATTCCATGTCTTTCATATAGTTAACTTTTAATGTATATTTTAAATTAAAAATTATTTATCATCTTTCCTTTAGCCTTTTATCCTAAAATGCCATACTAATGTATATGGACCTTCTCTTCCCCTGCTTTCTTGGAAAAGGGATGTCTCTTCTCTTGGGTATTTGGGGAGATTTTCCCAGCAGGTAAAAACCAAGACCACCATGGAAAGGTGGGTGGGTGGCTAAAGCAATTCTTGGAGCCAACAAAGTTAAGTCTGCAAAGTACTTCAACCTTTAGCCTTTGCATTGGACCAGCAGTCCAGCTGAAGGAAAATCACCAGTGGCATCTCCAGAGCACAAGTTGGGAGCCCTCCCTAGAATGAAGAGGGGAAAGCCACTTCATCAAATAGCAGTTGGAAAGATATAAATAAAATTATTTTAGGGGCCGGAGCGATTGCATGGAGGTAAGGCATTTGCTTTGCATGTAGAAGAATGGTGGCTCAAATCCTGGCATCCCATATGGTCCCCGAGCCTGCCAGGAGCGCTCTCTGAGCATAGAGCCAGGAGTAACCCCTGAGTGCTGCCAGGTGTGACCCAAAAACTAAATAAATAAATAAATTAATTAATTAATTAATTAATTAAATTATTTTAATAAAAATACTGATTACTGCAATAACTTTGTCACTCTGAAAATAAAATCAAAATGAATGAAAACTTTTATATTAGAGCTGAAATCATAAAATGTATGCCAAAAACAGGATATATATATGTATATTTTATGATACACTTTTTATGACAATGAAATTTAGTAATAATAAATAAACAGGATTATAAAAAATTAAAAGTCAGCAAAAGAAACTACATCAACAAAAAAGTCAGCTTAGCAATTGTGATAAAATGCTTTTACTTTATATATATATATGAAAAATATTAATATCCATAATTCTCCAGAAAATATATACAAATGACTAGCATTTCTAAAGTATACTATGTTATCTAAAACCATAAGAGATTAGAAGCTATTCAGATTCATCTAGCTGCCAGTTTTTTCAGACACAGAAAATTAAATATGTACCTTTTAGACAATTTACTAGAAGCAATGGTACAGTAATACTTGATATTACTTTTAAAAGTACACAACGATTTATTTTCTTAAGAAAAATGTCGTTCTGAAAAGAATGGTGAATAATTGTGCTGTTAATAGAATTTTAAGGTTAAGAAAGTGATGGCTCATAAATTCAATATAGCTCAATGTAGAATGCTCAGATAAATTAAAGAAAATCTATGGCAGCAGTGCTCATAGCTATAAAATGAGTAAGTCTAGAGTCCTTATTAAAAGAAAGAAACCAATTCATGGCAATGTAAAAAAAAAATTACCCATTCTGTAAAAGAAGGGACTGTAACAAAGGTGGTTTAAATAACTTCACCAATACTTTGTCACCAACTACAAAGAAATATTCACATCATGGTCTTGCTCTCCCTCCCCCCAAATGGTATACTATCAGTAATACCCTCAGCTAATAAATTTTCCACTTTGGGAGTGTGGTCTCAGATCATAAGATAGGTGATTGTGATAAACTTTATATAGCATTGATATTTATCATTTCAGAGACCCTTGAAAACTCTCATTAGAGCCCTTAAAATGTCTTTTATTTTATTTTTGCTTGATTGCTACCATTTTCAGCTCTACAATAGAACCTTTTTCTTGCTATCCTAGCTTTGAAGGTTGCCTACATTTTTTGACCTCTTTGTGTACCTTATGGGTTTGAATTACAGTCTTTTTAAGTGTTTATTTTTCAAAACTGAAATTTTCTCCTTCATAGAGATTTCTCAGATAATAACAAAAAGTTAGAGGAACTCAGGGTTCCTTGAAAAATTAAAGGATAATCTGTCAGAAAAGCATAAAAAAATTTAAGGGAGGGAGAGGCAAAGAACTGAATAATAGGAATTTAAAAGAAAAATATTTTAATCAAAGAGGCATTTTCCCTGCCACATCCTTATTCATATGGATGATTCCCCTAATTTCTTCATCATTTCCAGAACTATAATTATGTTGCTCTTGTGCATAATTCACAAATTACCTTTCTAAAATATTGACTGAAAGAGAATGGTTACATACCTGTAGGGATTCAGCCCCTCTGGCTTTTTTGCCATAAAGCCCTCTTTCCCCTTTAGCTGATTTTTTAACTGATTTATCTTGTCAGTTAGCAGACTTCCCCTTTAACTGTGAACCACCCTTTTTCTCCTTTAACTGTGAACCTCTACCTTTGAGGCGGTTAAAGGAAGGTTAGAAAAGGTTTATTTGGTTTTTTATTGGTGATGGGAAGGTTGCATGGTGAAGGAAGGTGTTCTTGTTATGACTGAAAACCAACTACAATTATGTGTGTAATCAAAGTGTTCAAATAAATTATTTAAAAATAAAAATAAAAAAGAATTACAAAGTGATTTAGAACAATACAAATATTTCTTATATAAAAATGTATAGTAATTATATTTGAATACCAAGTTAATATAAAATCACTGCCTCTTAATTTTTTATAAACTCTGGATCAATCACTTTATAATGTAATTACAACTTAATGCTCTATCTTCTTTAGATATATTATTTTCAGTTGACTAGAATCATCTAAAAAAGAAATAAATTTAATTCAATTGGAAATGTAACTATTGAGTTCATTTCCAATTTTTGCTTCACACAAAAATGTAGTTAACATATGTATAGTTATTAATAGCATTTTTTGTTTGTACTTTATAGTGTTATGATCGTTATATTATGATTAAATTAAAGTTTCTTTTTAAAAAAAAGAAGGTTTATTATCTTTGGTCCCTGCTGCGATTGCTCTGCTGGATTGTGTGGTGTCTCATTTGCTATTTGTTCTCTCTGGCTTTCTGAGAGGGGGGAAAGTGAGAGGAGAGGGGGGAGAGAGAGAAAGGAGAGAGAGAGGAGAGAGACAGGAGAGAGAGAGGAGAGAGACAGGAGAGAGAGAGGAGAGAGACAGGAGAGAGAGAGAGAGAGAGGAGAGAGAGAGGAGAGAGGAGAGGAGAGGAAAAAGGAGAGAGGAGAGAGGAGGGAGGGAAAGGAAGGAGAGGAGAGAGGAGGGAGGGAAAGGAAGGAGAGGAGAGGGAAGGGGAAGAGAGGGGAGAGGAGGAGAAGAAAGGGGAGGGGAGGAGAGGAGGGGAAGGGAGGGGAGGAGAGGAGAACAGAAGAGAGGAGAGAAGATGAGAGGAGAGGGGAGGAGAGAGGAAAGGAGGAGAGAGTAGGAGAGGAAAAGGAAGGGTAGAGAGGGAGAAGAAGGGAGGGGTGGAGAGGGAGACAAGGAGAGGAAAGGGGAGGAGAGGCGAGGGGAAGGGAGGAGAGGGGAGGGAAGGGAGGAGGAGGGGGAAGAGAGGAGAGAAGAGAGGAGAGTCAGTCAGAGAGAGAGGAGAGTCAGTCAAAGAGAGAAAGAGTTTGTGGACTCATTAAATGTTTAAATGTTGGATAACTCTGCCTCTGCCTCTTTCACCCAGGGTGTGCTTAACTTATACATTAGCATGGGTAGATCAGTTCCCAACAACATTCTTCAATATTGCTGAAGAAAATTTGGAGACTTCCAGGGAGGTTCCTTTCCAACATGCCTTAACATCCTCCGTTCTACAAGTGGTCTTGTCTTATTGACATTCCTATGCACCCTGCAAAAGGCTGGTTTTGGAGTATTGGCTGATGTGTCTGTTGCACTAATTTTACTCCTACCTAAAGTGCATTTGTTTACAAGTGTCACTGAAAATGTATTGCTCATTGCTGTAAACTTATGTATGCCTAAGAGTAACAGCAAAATACAGATATAAATCCATCTTAGAAAGTCAGAAACAACCTGACTGACACTGGAATGGATGGAGAAGATAAATCAAGCAGATACTTAAAGAAAAATGTATAATTCTTCCTGTTTCAAAGAAGTAGATTTTTTTTGAAACTACAGCTAATGTGATTCAATTAAATAATTTACTTAAAACTAATTAAAAATATTTTTAAATAAAATAGATTTCCTGTTTCAAATAATGATATGTTTCAAAACAAAGTTAACTGTGAAATAATTTGATAGGAAATGATAATCAAATAACAGCAGTGTAATGTGGTCATGGATAATTATGAGATTGTAGAAACTCTGTCAAAAAGAAATAAATTTTTCAGGTTCAGTGCTCAGGAATCTCTCCTGACCTCACCATATGCAATGCAGGAGATCAAACCCAGTTTGGATATCGGTAGCCCAGTATCTCTTTTTGTTTGTTTTTTATTTTTGTGTTTGTTTGTTTGTTTTTTTTGTTTTGGAGCCACACCCGGTGACACTGGGGATACTCCTGGCTATGCACTCAGAAATCGCTCCTGGCTTGGGAAACCATATGGGATGCCGGGGGATTGAACCGCTGTCCGTTCTAGGTTAGAAGGTGCAGGGCAAATGCCCTACCACTCAAGCCACCGCTCCGGCCCCAGCCCAGTATCTCTGATTTCTATTCAGGCTTTGCCGTTACTGCTTGGATGATATTACAGATATTGTAACTGATAAGCACATCCATTTTTTTCATCAGCAGAAAACAAAGTTGCTTTCAACCGTCTTTTGTTTATAATAATAGGTTATAGGTCATTAAAGATAATATATTATAGAAGTAATAATGTCAAGAAAGGATGGGCAGGGGTATGTGTTGAGGAATAAAGAGGTAAAATGACTAACATAGGGCATTAATTAATCAAAGATTTTAGAATTTTCCATGATGGAGAAGTGAGGTAATTATGTACATGAAAGTTAACACTAGTGTAAGCATGTGACCCAAACAATAGAATGTAATATATATGTACATATTATTACAGATTTTGATAAGAAGGCAGGGTGGAGAGAGGGAGGAAAACTTGGGTCAGGTGGTTAGTTTGCAGTGTAAACATTGGATGCCTGAAACTGTTATCAAGCACTTTGTAAATCACATAAAAATTTTAGCTTAATGACATTACTACTAATAACCTCTTTTAGGGATCAGCCTTGATTAAATGCATTACATAGGGATTTGTCTTTTGATTTAACCCTCACAACACTTTTACAAAGAACACACCATCACTCTCATCTAATATACAGGAAATAGGCTCAAAAAAGCAAAGTTACGGCGAGTTTTTTTGGTTCATATGTTTGTTTGTTTTTGTTTGTATTTTTTTATCAGTTTTTTTGTGGTGCTTATCGATGTAACTGGAGTCCTCACTGGATATTTGACACTTCTTTTGGTACTGATGGGGTGTTTCACCTTCTTTTTCTCCTTTATTTCCCAAATCGATGAGGAGAACCTCTAGAAGGATTCTGCCCATTTTTGGGGTATTAGACTCTTACCCCAGTTTACTCATTTTCTCTTTTTTCAGGCAAAACCACCCAACTTGAACTGCTAGCCCTGCCCCCACTTAGAGGGGGAAATAAGGGAGGCACCAAGACCAAACTGATGCAAGACTACTAAGTAGTAGGTCAAATACAGAGGGGATCACATATTCTAGCCACCCTGCGGGGGAGGGAAGAGGAAATGGGAGGTAGGACAAAAACGGAGGTGTAGGGAGGACAATTTAGGGATGGGAATCCCCCCTGATTTTATGTAAATATGTACCTAGAATATTATTGTCAACAATATGTAAGCCACTAAGATCAAAATAAAAATTATATAAAAAAAAAGCAAAGTTAACATTTTCATGATAGCACAACATGTTATTCATCTAGTTTGGACTCAAACTAAGGTTTGCTTGGCTCTTAAACTGATTCCAGCTTCCTGTTATTGCCTACATCTTAGACTCAACTATAGTCCTAATGGTAACCATTACTCTGCAAAATCAAAGGGACTTATTCATCAAGCTATATTCATCAGGAAAAATTGTAAAAGGCAACATAATCTTATATCTGTAAAGTTATTGTGAGGTTTAGAAAATAGCAACTTTGCAATACAAAAAAAATGTGAAAAACAAAAAGTACCCCAAAAAAAGTAAGAAAAGAAACTTTTTTTAGTGATAGCAGAGTGAACAGGGCCCTTGCCTTGCATGTAGCCAATTTGAGTTCAATCCGGAATACTATATGGTCCCTCCAGTTCTACCAGGGAATAGTTTTAGTGCAGAACCAAGAGTAACCCCTGAGTAGCGCAAGCTGTGGTCCAAATACCACAAAAAAAAAAATTTAATTCTGTAAATTACTACATAGTTTTATTTTCCTTTTTATTTTTGTTCAGGAATATTTAGATTTAAATGCCTAAACCAGTCCTTAGAGAAGCAGTTACTTGGTATAGAAAAATTTTAATTAGAATTGTAGCTAATAACTTCAGACCTCTTTACTATCTCTTTTGCTAACACAAATAGCAAGAATACGAGGCCAGAGAGATAGGATGGAGGTAAGGTGTTTGCCTTTCATGCAGAAGGATGGTGGTTCGAATCCCGGCATTTCATATGGTCCCCCATGCCTACCAGGGGCGATTTCTGAGCATAGAGCCAAGAGTAATCCCTGAGTGCTGCCGGGTGTGACCCAGAAAAACTAAAAAAAAAAAAAAAAAAAAAAAAAATAGCAAGAATACTTTGGCAGCTACTGTATTTCAGCTTGTTAATGAATCACTTCATTCTCTAAATATCTATAGTAAGCATAATATAATATTATACTATGTTTATTTTTCAGATAAAATCCTGGGGACAAAAGAGTATAAAATTATTTTCAATTATTTTTATTTTATTTTATTTTTGGTTTGGGGGCCACACCCGGTGACACTCAGGGGTTACTCCTGGCTATGAAATCACTCCAGATTGAGGGACCATATGGGATGCAGGGGGATTGAACCGCTATCCATCCTAGACTAGCATGGACAAGGCAGATGCCTTACTGCTTGCGCCACCGCTCCAGCCCCTAAATTATTTTTGTTTTAACAATTATAAGAAGACAGCAAAAAATTCCTAGAAATAATGCTAGAAAACCAGAAATTTTCCTATTACATATGAAAACTAAATTTGAAATATGTTAGATAATATTTACATAGGAAATACATAGAAAACTTACATGTAATCAAAATGAAACATAAAAATTATATATCAAAGTAATGGCAGTACAATTTCAGTTTTGTTGTCATGAACTAATGCCACTTAATTTGGTTCTCCTTTCAACTCTGAAATACTGCTGATAAAATACAAATGTGTAATGACTAATCTCAAAAGAGATGCAAGCCAAGTCTCAAAAATTCATGTGTTTACTGGTTTTTCAGCTGAAAACTCTGAAGTGCCCTCAGGAGAAAGTCAGATTGAGTTCCTGCCCTGCTGGGATGCAGCCATCTACCCTGAATAGGTACTGACAAGTTAAAGGTCTAACTTCATTGCTTCATAGCTAATCTCTGCAGAGACACTAACCCTACAAAAACTGGTTTGAGGGCTAAAAATTTTGGATCTTCTTAGAGTGGGAAAGGCCAGTGGACCCCACAAGCATTCTTCCAATTCCACCCTCTTTTAATGCCAGATTATATAGAAACTACATCCACATTCCACAGCCACTGTCATGTAAACTCATCGGTTCAGTTCCACATATCCTGGAGTTCCAGTAGCACACATCTGCATATGTAGTCACATGACACCTCCAAATTCCTCAAGACTGACATCCCAAGAGAAGCACACCAAAGTAAATGGAAAAGTATCTTAGATACCAACTAAGGTCGGTAACTTAGATGCTAATCATTATATATCCATAAACAAAAACAACATAGAATTAGCAAAAAACAACGTACTAAACTTTCAAATAAAGACTTAATGACCCCATTGTGAGATAAAATAATTTTATTTTACTGAAGTATTTTTGACAATTTCATAGCCATTTAGTTGTAACAGCAATATAAAATTAATTCCTTTTGCGCCTGCCAGACAGGGATGCTTGGGAATGTGTGGAAACTGAGGACAAGGGTGGAGGGAATGTCACACTGGTGGTGAGTTTAATAGTGGAGCTTTGAATACCTGAAACAACCTTATTTTGAACAATATTGTAAACTACAGTACATAAATAGAGTAATGGAAAATAAAATAAAACTCAAAGGTATGTCCTTCAGTTAAAGTAAATGGACTTCTCCAAATAGAATTGAATCATAAATACTCTGCAATGAATGGTGACTGGTAATCTGGAAAGCAGAGATATCATAACACTCCATCAGATTATATTGAAGTTTTGACTATCAGCAACAACCCCTTCCTGCCACCACCCCTCCTATACTCGAGACAGGCTTTCTACTTTATTCATTTATTCATTGTTATGATAGCTGTTAGTGTAACTTCACTACCACTCTTTGTGGTAATTTTCATGTCGTGAGCTAGACCTTTCAGCCCTCATCACTTTTGTCTCTGAGAAATATTGCAAAAATGTCTTACTTTTCTTAAAACCCATAGATGAGTGATACTATTTTGCGTCTATCTTTCTCCCTCTGACTTATTTCACTCAGCTTAATAGATTCCAGGTACATCCATGTATAGGAAAATTTCATAAATTCATCTCTCCTGATGGCTGCATAATATTCTATTGTGTGTATGTACCACAGTTTCTTTAGCCATTTATCTGTTGAAGGGCATTTTGGTTGTTTCCAGAGTCTGGCTATTGTAAATAGAGCAGCAATGAATATGTAAATAGTGAGGAAGGGATTTTTGTATTGTATTTTTGTGTTCCTAGGGTATATCACTAGGAGTGGTATAGCTGGATTGTATGGGAGCTCAATTTCCAGTTTTTGGAGGAATCTCCATATCACTTTCCATAAGGTTGGACTAGACAGCATTCCCACCAGCAGTGAATAAGAGTTGCTTTCTCTCCACATCCCCGGCAGCACTGCTTGTTTTCATTCTTTGTGGTGTTCATCAATCTCTGTGGCATGAGATGGTACCTCATAGTTGTTTTAATTTACGTCTTCCTGATGAGTGGTGATGTGGAGCATTTTTTTCATGTGTCTTTTGGCCATTTGTATTTCTTCTTTTACAAAGTGTTCATTTCTTCTCCCAATTTTGTAATGGAATTACATGTTTTTTTTTTCATGTAAAGTTCCACCAGTGTATTGTATATTTTGGATACTAGCCCCTTATCTGATTGATACTAGGTGAATAGTTTCTCCCACTCAGAGGGTGGCTCTTATATCCTTTAAGTTGCAGAAGCTTCTCAGCTTAATTTATTTCCATTTATTTATCTATGCTTCCACTTGTTTGGAGAGTGCATTTCCTCCTTAAAAATGCCTTTAGTGTCAATGTCATGGAGTGCTTTATCTATGTTTTGCTTTATATACCTTATGGTTTTAGGTCTGTTGTCAAGGTCTTTAATCCATTTGGATTTAACCTTCATACATGATGTTAGCTGGAGGTCTAAGTTCACATTTTTGCAAGTGGCTAACCAGTTGTGCCACTCCACTTGTTGAAGAGGCTTTCTTTGCTCCATTTAGGATTTCTTGCTCCTTTATCAAAAGTTAGGTGATTGTATGTCTGGGGAACATTCCCTGAGTACTCAAGCCTATTCCACTTATCTGAGGATATGTCTTTATTTCGACACTATGTGATTTTGATAACTATTCCACATGCTTACACATAAAACATATCTCCATAAAATCAAGAGGATAGAAATTTTGCAAACTGCCTTCACTGACCACAAGGCTCTGAAATTAGATGTGATCTACAAAGAGACACAGAAGAAAAACTTTAACACCTGAAAATTAAACAGCCTACTACTGAATAATAACCAGTGGGTCTGAGACGAATCAAAGAGGAAATCAAAACTTTCCTGGAAACAAATGTCAATGAAGAAAAATTATCAGAACCTTTGGGACACAGCAAAAGCGGTACTGAGAGAAAAATTTATAGCTTTGCAAGCACACATCAGGAAGGAAGAAGGGGCATCCTGAATAGCTTAATGATGCAGCTTATAAAATTAGAAAATGATCAACAAAATTAACAAAAAATAGGTAGACAGAAGGAAATAACAAAGCTTAGAGCAGAAATCAATGAAGTAGAAACCCAAAAATCAATCCAAAAGATCAATGAAAGCAGAAGTTGGTTCTTTGAAACAAATGAACAAGATTTGTAGACCATTGGCAAAACTCACAAAGAAAGAGAGACACTTGATAGCCCATATTAGAAATGAAAAGGGGGAGATCACGAAAGATATTGCAGAGATTCAAAGAGTAAACAAAGACAACTTTGAGAAACTCTATGCCACTAAACATGAGAACCTGGAAGAAATGGATAAATTCTTGGACTCTTATAACCTTCCATGGTGGAATAAGAGGATGTAGCATATCTAAACACCCCATCACTGTTGAGGAAATTAAAACAGTAATCAAATGCCTGCCCAAAAACAAAAGGCCAGGACCAGATGGATTCACTAATGAATTCTTTCAAACCTTTCAAGAGGAACAACTACCAATCCTAACCAGACTCTATCATAAAATTGAAAAAATGGGAACACTTTTAAACAGCTTTTATGAAGCCAACATCACGTTGGTACCTAAAACAGACAGAGATGCTGCCAAAAGAAAAAATTACAGGCCAATATCCATGATGAACACAGATGCAAAGATCCTCATCAAAACCCTGGCAAATAGGATCCAATGCCTCATCAAGTAGATCATCTACTACGATCAATAGGTTTCATCCCAGAAATTCAAGGATGGTTTAACATTCATATATCTATCAACATAATACACATCAACAAGAAAAATAAAAATCACATGTTCATAGCAATAGACACAGGGAAAGTATTTGATAAGATGCAAAACTATTCTTGATAAAAACTGTCAGCAAGATGGGAATGAAAGGAACCTTTGACAATATAGTAAAAGCCATTTACCACAAGCCAATGAAAAATATTATCCTCAATGGAAAATAAAATAAAAGCCTTTCCTCAAAATTCTGATATAAGGCAAGGCAGTCCTCTCTTATGACTCCTATTCAGCATAGTACTAGAAGTACTAGCTATAGCAATTAGGCAAGAAAAAGATATTAAGGAAATCCAAATAAAAAAGGAATAAGACAAGCTCTCACTGTTTGCAGATTACATATTATACTTAGAAATTTCTAAAGATTCTACGAAAAAGCTTCTAGAAACAATAGTTCATATAGCAATGTGGCAGGCTACAAAATTAACACACAAAAATCAATGGCCTTTTTATACACCAATAATGATAGGGAAGAAATGGGCATTAAGAAAACAACCCCATTCACATTAGTGCCACACAAACTCAAATATCTTGGAGTCAACTTGACTAAAGACATGAAGAACTTATACAAAGGAAACTATAAAACCCAAGTCCAAGATATAAGAGAGGACATGCGGAAATGGAACCACATATCCTGCTCAAGGATTGGCAGGATTAACATCATTAAAATGGCAATACTTTTCAAAGCATTGTACAGATTTAATGCAATACCTCTAAAGATATACATGACATTCTTGAAAAATGTGGATCAAACACTTCTGAAATTTAATTGGAACAATAAACACCCTTGAATAGCTAAAGCAATCCTTGAGAAAAGGAATATGGGAGGCATTACTTTCTCAACTTTAAACTGTATTACAAAGCAATAGTTATCAAAACAGTATGGTATTTAGAATAAAGACAGACCTTCAGATCAGTAGAAAAGGTTCATCAGTGAAATAGGAATGAGCACTCAGAGAATGTTTCACAGACATACAATCACCTAGTTTTTGATAAAAGAGCAAGAAATCCTAAATGGAGCAAGGAAAGTCTCTTCAACGAGTGATGTTAGCACAACTGGTTAGTCACTTGCAAAAAAGCGAACTCAGACCCCCAGTTAACACCATGTGTCAAGGTAAAACTCAAATGGATTAAAGACATTGATATCAGACCTGAAACGATAATGTATATAGAACAATACATAGGTAAAACACTCCATGACATTGAAACTAAAGGCCTCTTCAAGGAGAAAACTGCACTCTCCAAACAAGTGAAAGCAGAGATTAACAGATGGGATTATATTAACCTTAGAAACTTCTGCTCCTCAAAGGAAACAGTGCTCAGGATACAAGAGCCATACACAGAGTGGGAGAAACTATTCACCCAATACCCATCAGATAAGGGGCTAATACCAATATATACAAGGCACTGACTGAACTTAACAAGAAAAAAACATATATCCCATCAGAAAATGGGGGGAAGAAATGGAAAAACACTTTAACAAAAAGAAATACAGATGGCCAAAAGGCACATGATAAAATGCTCCACATAACTAATCATCAGAGAGATACAAATCAAAACAACTATGAGGTACCATCTTACACCACAAAGATTGGCACACATGACAAAGAATGAGAACAAGCAGTGCTGGCGGGGATGTGGAGAGAAAGCAACTCTTATTTACTGCTGGTGAGAATGCCATCTAGTCCAACATCGATGGAAAGCAATATGGAGATTCCTCCAAAAACTCGGAACTGAGGTCCCATACGATCCATTTATACCACTCCTAGGGATATACCGTAGGAACACAAAAATACAATACTAGGGCCCGGGGAGATAGCACAGCGGTGTTTGCCTTGCAGGCAGCCGAATCCCAGTGTCCCATATGGTCCCCTGTGCCTGCCAGGAGCTATTTCTGAGCAGACAACCAGGAGTAACCCCTGAGCACCTCTGGGTGTGGCCAAAACAAAAACAAAAACAAAAAAAATACAATACTAATATACTAATATCACTTCCTCACACCGATATTCACTGCAGCACTATTTACCATAGCAAGACTCTGGAAACAACCAAGATGCCCTTCAACAGATGAATGGCTAAAGAAACTGTGGTACATATACACAATGGAATATTATGTAGCAGTCAGGAGAGATGAAGTCATAAAATTTTCCTATACATGGATGTACCTGTATTAATTAATCTATTAAGCCTAGTGAAATAAGCCAGAGGGAGAGAGATAAATGCAGAATAGTCTCCCTCATCTATGGGTTTTATGAAATATAAAAGACATTTTACAACAATTCTCAGAGACAAAAGAGAAAAGGGCTGGAAGGTCCAGCTCACAACATGAAGCTCACCACAAAGAGTGATGAGTCAGTCAGAGAAATAACTACATTGAGAACTATCCTAACAATGTGAATGAATGAGGGAAGTAAAAAGCCTGTCTAGAGTACAGGCAGGGGTGTGGTGGAAAGGAGAGACGTTTGGTTGGTGATGAGAATGTTGCACTAGTGAAGGGGGGTGTTCTTTACATGACTGAAACCCAACTACAATCATATTTGTAATCAAGGTGATCAAATAAAGATATTAATTTAAAATAAAGGCTTCTGGGAATGCACAGTAAATTTTTTTGCTATTATACCATGTGTATATGAACATTATATTTACTTATAAAAATAAATTTAGCCTGTCATTATATATAACTTATATTTTGATTATTTTCTAGATCTTCCTTACACAAACAGTTGTTCACAAACACGTGAGTTTCTAACAGGTTGTGGAAAAATAACTCCAAATAAATAGTTCCACAAAATAAATCACACATATAATATTTGGCAAATTTTCTTCATCTAACTGTATCATTGCAGTATAATACTATGTTTACTGCAATTGTATGATTCAATACTTGTAAACATTGTAAAATAAGTCTAACCATAGTAAGTCCAAATAACACCCATCCTCATTCAGGGGTACCAAAATATGTTTTTCTTTCTAATGGGAATTTGTAAGGTCTAAAATGTTAGCAACCATCAAATATGCAAGACAGAGCTGTTAATAAAGTATTATACTTTGTATGTCATTTCAATGATTTGTTTATTGTTGTATTATTACTCTTGTACTCTTTTCATGTCTTTTGAATGGCTAATGTCAAACTTATAATAATTAAATATAATTTTGTAAATCATTTTTAAAAATAACACATATTAGGGCCAAGAGATAACATGGAGGTAGGGCTTTTGCCTTGCAGGTAGAAGGACAGTGGTTCGAATCCTGGCATCTCATATGGTCCCCCGAGCCTGCCAGGAGCGATTTCTGAGCATAGAGCAAAGAGTAATTTCTGAGGGCTGCTGGTGTGACCCAATTTCCCCCTGCAAAAAAATGACACATTTGGAGACAGAGTAATAGTTCAGGGAGTTTGCCTTGCACACTGCTGCTCAGGGGCTGACCCTGGTTTGATTCTAGAATCCCATATGTTCCCCAAACCTGCCAGGACTGATTTCTGAGCACAGAGCCAGGAGTAACATCTGAGTGTTGCCAGGTGTGGCCCTTCAAAAAATATCACACATATTAAATATATTAAAGATGTGTATATATTTATATTATATGCATTGATAGATTTAACATTATAATAATAATAATTAAGTATAATCTATTTGTTTTGTTTTGCTTTGGAAGGATGCAAGACCCAACTCAGGAATTATTCCTGGTAGGACTCAGGAAGCTTATGTGGTACTGGGAATAGATCCCAGGTGCCCAGGTGGGCTGCAAACAAGTCAAGAGCCCTACCTACTGTGCTAGTGTAAAAATTCAAGATTTTCACCTATTCTCAGCTTCTTCTTCACCAGAATATTCTACATATAATTGATTTTATTTTAACTAAATAATTATAACTTGTAATCTTGAATATTTCTTTTACATGTCTAGATTTGCCTCTTTTCCCAAGATCAGTCTATTATAAACTCTGAGGCATACCAAACTAAAATTGCCAACCAATTGCTAAAGATAGTTTAGAACTTTTTCTATTGTTTTAGTAATGTACTTACAACATCACTATGATTCTCCCTGCTTACTGTTGCTCCTTCAAAACAAAACCACTTTGAAAGATTTCTGTAAACTTAGTGTCATTATTCTTCTCTATAGAGAGTCTTAAAATGAGAGAGTTTGTGCAGAAATTATGTCCCCAAAACACACAGAGGAGGAAGTCAGAGACTGGATTGTATGCTTATGTGTATGTAGCTGAAAATGAGGAGCAAAAAAAAAAAAATACAAAGATTGACACAAATTTCACAGATTTTCTTCACAGTGAAAAATTTGGAAGATTTTTCCACTAATATAAGTACAGGGTACAGGAAATAACAAGATTGAAAACATCTCAGGGCAGGTGTTATTAAAAATGCTTCAAATAATAATATAATAATAATGATAATAAGTTAAATTAAAAATGAAAATCCTGAGTTTTTATATATTAAAATCCCATAGCTCATAGTAGGTTCAGAGCAGAGTTCTCTTTCCATTGACCACATTTTAATGAGGTAACTCAAGTATGTGTTAAAAATAATATTATAGTTGCATCAATATTGTTGTTTCTAATTTTATATATGAAAAATATTTTAAGACCTTGTTGACTATTAAAGATTTTTTCTACTTCACCCTCAACATGCTTCTACTGCCTTGTGTGCTCCTCTGAAATCCATTTTATATGTTAACATCCAATTTTCACAACTGGATCAAAAGTGACAAGATAATAAGGAAATAAAGCTAATTTCATTATAGAAAATGTTTCTTACAAAGCAATTGTCTCATTTTAAATTTCAAGCTTTATTTTTCCATACTGCAAAGCCTGCCAAGACCACTGATGCAGATATCGCAAGTATGTTCACTGCAGCTGACTGCCACAGCCTGTACCACTGCCTCTGTTTTTTCCTCTGAAGTCACCAACGATGTCGCCACCTCTGCTTCTGATACCGACACCCTCATCGCTGCTGTCTGGGATGTGGTCACCATAATAGCTGCTCTCTGAGATGACTTTAGAGCTGCCAAGCTTGTCCTTCTCCATCAAACCTACTTCTGTGAAGGGATGGGGAAGAGTGGCAAACTTTGCTTACAGAAGTGGGGCCCTTGACTTGCATCTTCTAGTTCCCTCTGAGCGGGCATTTAGCTGTTTCCAAGAAGCAAATATGCAGTCAAGCGCCACCAGGTCTCAAGAACCAGTGTGGCTGTCCTGATGTGGATCTGCCAGACAGACTTACAATGGGCCCGGGAAACACCCCTGGGTGCTGTCCCCTCAGGGCTGCAGCTGGGACCCATGGACAGTGATGGGTGCTGCTGAGCCCTGAGGAATAGGACTGAAGGAGTTCTGAATGACTCAAAAGGTGGGAGTGTCAGAGCAATAAACCCTGGGCAGCATAGTGCCTGCCCTAAGCTGACTTCACTGGGCAGCAGAACTAGAGGGTTGAAAGGGCAAAAGTAGTTCCCAGTGATGTTCCATGTAAAGGACACAAACAGGACTCTTGAGAGTGCATGGCAGCATGGAAACTTGGGAAAAGCAAACCAATGCATGGACAGTGGCTGTCTGGGCTGACAACTGGGGAGACAGTGTAGATGGGTTGGGGATGCAGAATTGATCCCTATGCCCGTTTAATGTGGAGAGGGAGGAGGTGGTCAGGAATCTAGAATTCTTGTGTGTGGTTGTGTGCAATTATGTGAATGCACAGTTTGGGTGTGACTATCTGTTTATATGTACATGTGACTGGGTTTCTATTTTCATGTGTCTGAGTATGACTGTGTCTACATGCATGTGTAGCTGTGTGTCTGCTCAATCGTGTCTCTGTGTCTTTCTGTCTCTGCATGTGGTTCTATGCACATGCACCTATGTGTCTCCTTGCAACCCATTCAGTGCACAGGAACTGACCTCACTAGGATTCCTGGTGTCTAGGCATGGGTCCTGGTGGCATAAGGAAGGGAGCTGAAGTGCAGACTTTCCTGGAGCAAAAGTGCCAAGAAAAAAACAGGACATGGTCATGAGGCAGAGCTCACTAGCAAGAAATTTTGACACGGGGGCTCCGGAAGTCCTGAAGGTGTGGGATTGTGGATTGTGAGTTCAGTAGGCTTTGGGTTCCCAGCTCTGTCTGCCCAGGGTACAAGCAATATATTTACAGAATAAGGCAGAATCCTGGGCCCCATACTGACCCTGAGTCCCTTAGGATTCAAGACCCCACCAAGGCAGCCAGCTGATGGTTCCTACAGTTCTGCAGCTAGTCTCACCAGCATGCCTGTGCTTAAGCTGATCTTTTGGTACCCCTGGTGTCCAGTGTGGTCTCATGGCCAGGTGTCCTGTAAGGACTGACCTCCTTGTGTAAGGACTGCAGTGAGAGAATGATGCAGGGAGGAATACTGAGACCTATCCACCAATGCCTTTAGGATGACCCAAGGTTCAGGTTCAGTGCTCAGGGAACATTGACACAAATCTTGGGTCACCTTTGACCTCTTTCACATGAAAGACTCTAAGAGCTGCTAACTTACCTATCAATTTTGAAGAAACCAAGCTGTTGTCAAAATCTGCTGGCTTATTGTGGTTGATTGAAAAATTCTGGTTTCTGAGAGTAGAGAAGGGAATGATCAAGTATGCTCCAGAACATTTCAAGTCTGGCTCAGTCTACTGGGGCCACTTAATAGCCACTTGGGCCCTTAGTGTGGTGTTAGACATATCACATTCAGGGGCTTGACAGAGCCATGGTGTCCTCCCATAAGAGCATTATAAGAGCAAAGCCTTCATAAACCAGACACATGCTTCTACTCCGGAAGCCACTTCCCAGTCCACAGACTCTGATCAACCTCAGGGAACATCAACACTAGGGGTGGCATGTCAGTGGCATAAGGGTGAAAAAGACCAGCTAGTGCTAGTCACTCCATTGGCAGCCAAATACAACCCACCCACCAGGCACAAAGGAAAACCTGAAGCCAAACGAGAAACATTCAGCAATGGAAGGAAGTGCCAGCACTGAGAGACTGGGATGGGCCATAGTTAGTGGGGATGGAGCAGAATGGAATGGACAAGAGGGCAGATTCATCAGAACACAGCCCATTGGGTGTTGGACTCTCACAGGTTTTACATACCTGGGGCTAAGAAGGTCCATGTTCTGTCCCAGCACCTCATTGACACAAAGCACAAAATGAGAGATGCCAGAGAACTGTTGGGTGGCCTTTTTCCCCTGAGCAGTGTTGTGTGGCTTCTCAGTAAGGGATGGTTTGTTTATGATGGACAGTTGTCCTGAACTTTTATGGACCCTGCACACATTGGGTTCTTAGATGATTAAATCCAGCTATTTGTAAAATCACTTCTTGGAATTGAAGGTACTTTCTCAATGGAGGACGCATTCACAATTCCCCCACATCTCTCTCACATGCCACACCATATGTTCAGGTACTGCGCCATTCATCTGCCTAACTCACCATACATCACACACATAAACCCCATGCCTATCACACATTGAGGTTACATGGCACACCTATCACCACAGATATTCACATGTAACACAACCTCACATTTTTTCCACAGAGCAAAAAGATCACCAACAAGGCATGGCATGTGTGGCCCTTGAGTCCTGTGGTCTTTGAATTGGAGGCCCAAGATTGAGTGGGAGACTGTGTGGCTCTCTGAGAAGGAAAGGCCCAGGTATAGCTTTGCCCAGAATGACAGTATTCCCTTGGGCCAGAGCTGGACACTTATCTCCAGATAAAATTTCCCTCTGACTTCTTCTCAGCTGCTCTAGCTGGAGGATGGAGAAGGTGGGGTACTCAGCTCTTCCTTCTGAGCACAGAACTAGGGAGAATTCTTACCTGGCAAACAATTCAATGCATGGAAATGACCACATCTAGTATACGACAAAAAGTGCAGCAGCACCACATTTGTGGGCCAAATGGCCATTTTTGACTGCAACAAGTCTCTGTGGGCCTCCCCTTAATTCTGGAGATATGTTGATTTTTAACATCTGGAATAGTATTCCTGACTCTTATAATCAACTAAAAAAGCTAGAGTTTGCTGTTCTTTCCTTGTTCGGGTCACATATTTATGCAAACAATTATTTTCAAGCATGAATCTTATCAAGAGTAAATTGAGAAATTGTCTCATCCATGAGAACCTAGAATCATGCCTAAAATTAAAAACAACAACATACAAACCTGACTTACTCAAACTATCCAAGGAAATGCAAGGCCAGTGTTCACATTAATGTTTGTGACTTTTTTGGTCATTGTCAGGATGCAATTTTCTCTACATTGTAAGGCAAATTTCATGGAATTTAACGTTATCGATAAATAATATCATTTATTACTGAGAAAGAAGTGACAATACTAATGACAATTTTCAGAGAAAGTTTGAATACTATAATATTTTCCATTTATTACAATACATATATTTTTTCAGATCAACTCACAATTTGATGACTTATACGTAGCTAAATATTATAAAAGAATTTAATTAGCAATACATTCTAGTCATCTATTCTAAATTTTCTGAGAGTAAATTGACACTAGAAGAAACATAGTGTGATATAACTTTTTCCTTAGAGATTTGTAAAAAGAAACTTCTGGTATAAGTTGTGATTCGGCAACTTTTATAAGATTATTTATATAATCATATTATTATATATAAAATAATATTAACAAATATTAAATATAAAGGTTATAAAAGGAATAATTTTGGATATGGATAAAATAAACATTCTCCATTCAATTTTTTACTGATAGATGTAATCAGTAAAGTGGTGACCTGACATGACCTGGAAATCATATAGAATAAGTTTCAAGATTATATGTGTCACTTAGAAATTTTAGAATCTTCAAGATTATTTAACCTCCTTATGATACCTTATCATCATTGAGTGAATCAGAATATAATGTTACAGGGTTAGTATTCATGTCAAATCCCTGGGTTTCTAAAAGTTTTCACTTCAAAAAACTCATTGACTCTAAATTCATATATAAAATGAAATTCCTTTTTTATAACTTCCTGAAGGTATCTATTAAATCTTTCTTTTAATAATGATTCATAAAATAAAGTTTTAGAAAAATATACAGTTGCAATTCACAATCATTTTGCTCTAAGACTAATTCTCTAGTTCCCTCTCCTGTGCTCAAGAAAATAATGTCGAAGGCAAATTTTTTGTATAATATGGTGACTTCATAATTGCTCAACTGAAATAGATTATTATCTTCAATAACTTGTTCACTTCCATTTCCAAAATAATCTTAATTTTTTTCTTTTTTTTCCATAAGAAAAAATTTTTTTTATTTAAACACCTTGATTACATACATGATTGTGTTTGGGTTTCAGTCATGTAAAGAACACCACCCATCACCAGTGCAACATTCCCATCACCAATGTCCAAAATCTTTGGAATATTTCAAAGTTATGATTTCTCACATTGATAGTTCCAGGAGATAGACAAGAACATTTCTTAATGACCTGTTGATGACACTGTTAATTAAATTCCTTAAATTGAGAATTTTCAGAATATAGGAAATGTTTAGTTCTCCTTTAGTTCAACCCAATTAATTATTCCCTGTTTTAATGATAACTCAGGACCTTGAGTGCATAGGATAGTAACTTTTCTGATAATCAAGCTGAAAGAGGAAGCGTCAGTATCTCCTTACCAGATGCTACAAGCAGCTCCCTTTAAGTAACTAAGAGAAGCAGTCAGTGTAAAAGAAATGCATAAGGATAAGGATGAATTTATTTGGTCACTTTTGAATTAATTCTTTTAGTAGATGGAAATGTGTATCATTTCTAACTCACTAGATTTGATTATCATCCACAACATGTTTCCGAAGAAAATTTGCACACTGAATATTCATAGTTTTTATTCAACATGTAAGGATGTCCCTATATAAATCAGTAAAGTCTATAGTGGTTTTATTTGTATTTGTTATCCAAGTACACACAGTTCTTTGAATAGTTAGCAGTACATGGAAAACCCACTAATTTTTTCCTTCCTTTCTTTCTTCCTACCTTCGATTCTTCTTTGAGCTACAAAATATAATGTCTAAGATATTAAACCAATTTTCTTAGATATCCTTTTTTAATGAATAGGTTGACTTGGCTTGCATTTTGGTTTGTGTTTTTATTTTCTTTGTTATTGTTGCTTTGTTTTAGACCACACCAAGGGTGCTCAGGTTTACTCCGGGCTCTGCACTCAGGGATCACTCCTGGTGGTGCTTGGGAACTATACAGGGTGCTATGGATCAAACCATGGTTAGCCACATAAAAGGCAGGCATCATGTCCCTGTGCTATCTGTGCAATCACTTGAGCCCCTCCTCTCATTTTTTAAAAATATGAATGTGCTATTTATTTTCTTTAGAACTTAGCATATTGTATTTTGTTTTTTGTTTGTTTGTTTGTTTTTGGGCCACACCCAGCAGTGCTCAGAGGTTACTCCTGGCTGTCTGCTCAGAAATAGCTCCTGGCAGGCACAGGGGACCATATGGGACACCGGGATTTGAACCAACCACCTTTGGTCCTGGATTGGCTGCTTGCAAGGCAACCGCCGCTGTGCTAGCTCTCCGGGCCCAGCATATTGTATTAAACTTAAAATATTCATCTAAAAGCTAAGGGTTTAAAGCTAAAACTCCACCATTGTCTATTTAAAAAATCTGACTCTACAAATGTGTCATGAAGCTAGAATTAATGTTATTTCTTTTAAATTTGATATTCCAGGAACAAGTTACTACCTGTTTCATCATTTAATGTAACAACACTCAAAGTTTGATGAAATAGAAAGTCCATTAATATGTACCTGGAAATGAGACTTCATATTTTTGTTTTTCAAAGCTTGTATAGGAGAAAGAAAGTAAGAAGAGAAATTGAGAGACAAAGCAAGACCCTTGAAAGATCAGAGAAGATAGATGAGAATGGAGAATACACAAAGTTCAACAATTCAAGGAGACTAGAACAAGCAACAGGAGAGAAACTCTCACATAGGACATCTGCAGGATCATGCAGAGTTGTAATGCCACTGATCACAAAAAAAAGTGAACTACTGTAAACCTCAATCTTCTTCTCTCCAATGGCTCACATCATTGTCTCACAAAGTAGAGAAGCATCAAGACGGGTGAAATTTATCACCAGGACACACCAAGAGCGTTTATTTTTCATCTCAATAAAATGCTGTGTGGCACAACAAATTAAAATGTAATTTATTATTTATGGAGCCAATTTCTCTTGCTCTAGTTGCAAACCATTTAAGATGATTCACCTTAAATTCTGTTCTCTACTATTTCTAAAAAGGCTACCAGATTACGGACAGTCAAAAGTTCTGCTTCTAAATATCTTAACCATAAGTTTTGTTCTGCTTAGCAAACATTTTGGAGTGTCACTTTTAAGCAAAGCCAGTGAAAGACATCAGTTGAGAGGTTTAGAGAAATAGTTGCAAATAAAAATTAACTGAAGTAAAAAAAAAATATGTGAGCTCAAACATATTCACCCTAAGTGAAGCACATGCAAAAATATGTGAACTCACACTCATTCACACTAAATGAATATGACAAACTAAATGAAAATTAGAATGTCAGATATAAGGGAAGCCTCGGAGTTACTTAAGGAGGTGATGGATCTTTGACCAAGATTGTTATTTATTGGGAACAGAGGGTCCAATAAGTTCTTAGGGAATCACAAGAGCTATTTTTGCCAATAATCAGACAGGTAGACCTGGGTGGTATTGTTCAGTCTCTTAATTAGTAAGGTGATGTTTGGGTCCAGTTTTGAGTGGCAATAAGGCCACACGCAGTTTTATTTAGGGACCCCCAGATGGTACCCTATGTTCATAAAATAGGGATCAAATCCAGGGCCTTCTGCATGACAGGCCCTGAGGATATTATTTTAAAATGCCCTCCCAAAATTCATTGAAAGAAGTTTAAGTTGTTTTAGAATCTTATTTTCTGTTGTATTTCACTTTGCCTAAGGACTTCCCTGTGTATATACCATTGCACTGATAGATGGCACCTTACACTATTTGCAAGTGAGTACCGGTGCAGGTGAGAAAAAGCAATGCTACTAAATCACTGCTTTCAGCTCATTTTTTTTTTTCAGAGGTAATTTTCATCCACTCTATGAAAAAACCTTCAAACCATTGAAGAAGCATTCACTTCCAAACATAAACTTAGGCTGACATAGAGGGAGTTTCTTGTTCTCTTCTGCAAAGAACTCACAATGAGTCAATAGACCAGGTCACTGGTAGTGTGACACAGAATGGGAGATTTGGTAAGCATTCCAGAGACCAAAAGGTTACACACATGTATTAGAGAGAACCTGGGTGGAGAAAAACACTGGAAGTTGAGGTCCAGGGCAAAGAACTAGGGCTACAGGCTTCCAGGTTTTGGAAAGGAACAGATATGGTGTGCAGGCACAAAGCTTTGATCTATATAGAGGAACGGGTGGGTCTGTTGCCCCGACAAAGACAACTTAAAAAGGAACAGATATAGATTATTATATACATATAACTCCTTTCTTAACTAGAGGCCAAAGAGATAGCACAGCAATAGATTGTTTGCCTGGCATGCAGCAAATTCAGGACAAATGGTGGTTTGATCCTGGCATCCCATATAGTCCTCTGTGCGTGCCAAAAGCTATTTCTGAGCGCAGAGCCAGAATTAACCCTTGAGCACTTCCGGGTGTGACTCCCCCAACAAAAAAAGAAGAGAAAACATAGAAAACCACATAAATAGTAAGCATAACAGAAAGTGAGAGGACAATGGTAAGACGAGAGCATGGGGACATAATGACAAAAGGTTGGAAGCTGGCAAGGTTGCAAAAATGTTGGAAAACACTAGTCTAGATTAAATTCTTCCTCTGACACTGTGGGACTGGAACTGACCTTGTGAAGAGCACTGGCAGAGGTCAGATTACTTAGTCCCATTTCCGTAAACCTAGACAAAAAGGATATTGGTGACAGCACAAACAGTTCATGTTCATGACAGTAACTAGAGCCATCAATACACTCTCCAGCCTCATGACACAGCAGCTATAGGCATTAGTAGCTGTGGAAGCAAACAGAAAAAAATTAAATGAAGCCACTTTAGACTACATACATAAAGAGAATTCAATTCTCCATGTTATAATCCCTATAGTAAAAACAAGGGGAAAATTGGAGGGGAAGCAAGAGATTTAATGTAGCAAAGTGGGTTCTTGGGAAGATGCATAGGTGTGAAATGACTGGGACCATTAGCAAGTTCTGTTACTTTTCAAAGGAATCTGTAGAATATTTTTCATACAGGCTGAACTGGAAACTTTCCCATAAACTTCCTTTTCTTTTCATATATATATTTTATTTAGACACCTTGATTACATACATGATTATGTTTGGGTTTCAGTCATGTAAAGAACACCACCCATCACCAGTGCAACATTCCCATCACCAATGTCCCAAATCTCCCTCCTCCCCACCCAACCCCCGCCTGTACTCTAGACAGGCTTTCTATTTCCCCTCATACATTCTCATTATTAGGATAGTTCAAAATGTAGTTATTGGGGCCGGCGAGGTAAGGTGTTTGCCTTGCAAGTGCTAGCCAAGGAAAGATCGCGACTGTGGTTCAATCCCCTGGCGTCCCATATGGTCCCCCAAGCCAGGGGCAATTTCTGAGCATTTAGCCAGGAGTAACCCCTGAGCATCAAACGGGTGTGGCCCAAAAAACAAAAAACAAAAAAACAAAAAAAATGTAGTTATTTATCTAACTAAACTTATCCCTGTTTGTGGTGAGCTTCATGAGGTGAGCTGGAACTTCCAGCCCTTCTTTGTTTTGTGTCTGAAAATTATTATTGCAAGATTGTCTATCATTTTTGTTAAAACCCATAGATGAGTGAGACCATTCTGTGTTTTCTCTCCCTCTCTCTCTCTCTCTCTCTCCCTCTCTCTCTCTCTCTCTCTCTCTCTCTCTCTCTCTCTCTCTGACTTATTTCACTCAGCATAATAGATTCCATGTACATCCATGTAGTACATAGCGATTAGGCAAGAAAAAGATATCAAGGGAATCCAGATAGAAAAGGAAGAAGTCAAGCTCTCACTGTTTGCAGATGACATGATACTCTACCTAGAAAACCCTAAAGACTCTACCAAAAAGCTTCTAGAAACAATAGACTCATATAGCAAGGTGGCAGGCTACAAAATTAATACACAGAAATCAATGGCCTTTCTATACACCAATAGTAATAAGGAAGAAATGGACATTAAGAAAACAACCCCATTCACAATAGTGCCACACAAACCTTTTCATACTGGTGTTTCCATCTTGTTATGTATACCATTATCTCCAGCATGAGGTGATATCTCATTTTGATTTGATTTTCATTTTCTGGATCTTATGAGATGACTATACCATTGGGCATGTGGATATTATCTTTGAGGAGGAATACAATCAGTTCCCTTCCACATTTTTTAATGAAGTTGGCTGCTCTTTGCTGCTAAGTTTAGTGAAAGCTTTATAAATCTTAGCTACTGGCCCTCAGATCAGTGAATATTTTCTCCCACTCAGCTGGATAACTTTATATTTTATTCATAATTTTTTGTACAGTACAGAAAACTTTTTATTTAATGGAGCCAATTTGCTTACTTTTGCCCTTTTTTTCTTTATTGAAATTGAATCACTAAAGATGCCTTTGAAGTCAATATCATGGAGAGTTCTACCTGTTTCCAGAAAATATTTGATAAATTTGGATATAAGATCAAGGTCTCCAACACATCTCGAATATAAAATTCTGCACATTTTGTGAGATACTGGTCCAGTATTTTTTTTTATATTTTTTTTTATATATTTTTGCATGGTGCTAATAAATCTCCCAACACCATTTCTTAAAGAGACTTTCCTTGATACTTTTTTACAAACCTAACTCAATTTTCATAGAGTAACTGCCCATTTATCTGAGATTTTAATCTTTGAGCTCCCAATTTATTCAATTGGTCTAAAATGGTGCCTTTATTCCAATAGTACAGATTTATTTTATTACTTTAACTTTATAAAATAATGTGAAATCAGAAAGGAGAGAACCTCCTCTTTCTTAGGGTTGCTTTAACTATTTGTGGAGATCTATTACTTCATATAAAATTTAGCAGTATTTTTTCCATGTGCCCAAAGAATGCCACAAGAACTTTGATGGCAACAATACTGAATCTGTATTTTACTTTTATGGCACCATAATTCTTATAATATTAATTCTTCTAGTCCATGAACAGGAATGTGTTTCTATTTCCTTTTGTCACCTATTAATATGTTTTTATTTTGTGTCAAATCCAGGGATTCTCATGGTATTCTCCTGGTTCTGTGCTCAGGGATCACTCCTGGTGAATATATGGGACCAAATGAGATGACAAGGATTAAATCCAATTGGCCACATGTAAGATGGCCACATGTCTTACCCCTATAATATCAGCCCTGCCCCTCTACTTCTCTTGTTTGGTTTGGGTTTTTATTTTTGGTTGTTTTGGGGATTTGAAGTTACCCTAGAAGTCCTCAGGGATTACTCCTGAAGATGCTCAAGGTACCAAATGAGATGCTAGTGACCGAACCCTAGTCAACCATGAGCAAGACAAATGCACTATCCATTGCACTACTTCTCATGGCCTCCTACTACTTAACAATGATTCATACTTTGGTGGAAAGTTGGTGAGGCTACAATTATAAATGGAACTTTGATTTTTTTTCTCTTTTATCTCATTGTTTGCATACCAGAGTGCAATAGATTTATGTAAATTGATTTTGTGACATGCCAACTTCCTATTAATTAAAATTTCAAAAAATAGGGGCCAGAGAGATAGCAGGGAGGTAGTGCATTTGCCTTGCAAGCAGAAAAAGGTGGTTCGAATCCCAGCATTCCATATGGTACCCGAAGCCTGCCGGGAGTGATTTCTGAGCGTAGAGTCAGAAGTAACTCCTGAGTGCTGCCGAATATGACTCAAAAACCAAAAAACATTTTAGAAAAATGTTGGCAGGTCTTTAATATTATGTCATTTGTGAAAACTAAATGAATAATCATGGTTTGGCCTTAATTCATTGCAATGTTACCAAAAATGACTAAGATTTCAAAGCAACCTAAATGTTCAGGAACAGGTAAGTGGATAGAAAATTATTGCATACATACACTATGGGATATTAACTAGTTCTAAAAACGGATTACAAAATTCAATTCAATGATTCAGTTTAAGAATTATAATAGTTAGGATACATGTTTAGCATAAGCCTAACCCAAGTTCAATTCCTAGTACTATATTGTCCAGTGAACTTCTAAGCATCATTAGCATCACCAGGATGGTCCACATATCCCCAGTCCTACAGACTTGAGCAGCATTTCATTCTAAGATCCATTGATTTAATTTAATTAAAATCATAGACAAAGAATTACTGAGAATCCCTAGTATGTCTAAGCTCTGTTTTGTGGGTCATTAAAATAAATAATCATTATGCATGGGTCCAAGCAACAATACAGTGATTAATGCATTTACCTTACACAAGCTCAAACCTGGTTTGGTCCCTAGCATCCCATGTGGTTTTCCTGAGCTCAAAAGAATAATTCCTGAGTACAGAGTCAGCAATAATCCTTGAGCACTGTAAAATGTGGCCCAAAACAAAAATAAATAAATAAATAATAAAAAGTAAAACATATATATCATTATCAAGTGAAATTTATTCCCTAAATGCAATATTATATTTTATGCAAATCAATAACTAATACATTATACCAAAAGAACTATATCATACTGTCACCTCTCCTAACGAATGTAGAAAAAGCATCTCCCAAACTTAAACATACTATTATTAAAAAAACACCAGTCAAATGGGTGTAAAGGAACATACTTCAATATACTAGCAGGCATTTACAGAAAACCCACAGTTAACATCAAACTCAATGATAAAATTGAAGGTTTTTCTTCTAAAATCAGGTATAAGACAAAACTTTTCTCTGACCACTGCATTTCAACATTATTGGCCATACCTGGAGGTGCTCAGGACTTATTCCTGACTCTGTACTCAAGAATTATTCCTGTTGAGGTTCAAAGGATCAGATGGGGTGCTGCAAATACAGTAATAAAATAGACAACTATTTTCCAGAGACAAAAATTTTGGCAATTACAATTATAAGATTTGGTTTGAGAATTTAAGGATCAACCATTAATGGTTTACTTTTATTTTTTAACCTTATAAGATGTGGTTCTTTATCTTTGGATATCAACTCATTTCCAACATGCCTAAAGACTTAAGATTGAGGGGGCCTAAAAGGAAAAAAAAACAGAACAAATTGGAAGAAAGGAGCAAAAGTATTTCTTGTTGAAAATATGATTATATGTATACATCCTGAATAATTCAATAAAACTATTAAAATAAATAATATATTAAAGTAATATACAAAACATAAAATGAATATGCAGAAATACTTCTCCTATATACTAATATTTAAAAATATCATCAAGGCCAGAGAGATAATAAGGCAGATAAGGTGTTTGTCTTGCATGTGCACAACCAGGCTTCAATATGCAGCACCCTTATAATTATTCAAGCGCCAAGTGAAGAGTGAGTGAAGAGGGCCCGGAGAGATAGCACAGCGGCATTTGCCTTGCAAGCAGCAGATCCAGGACCAAAGGTGGTTGGTTCGAATCCTGGTGTCCCATATGGTCCCCCGTGCTTGCCAGGAGCTATTTCTGAGCAGACAGCCAGGAGTAACCCCTGAGCACCGCCGGGTGTGGCCCAAAAACCAAAAAAAAAAAAAAAAAAGAGTGAGTGAAGAGACAGGAATACGTTCTGAGCATCCCTAGTGGTAGCCAATAAAAAAATGACAATTATAATAATAGTTCATTTATAACACTAAAGTTTATTCTTCAATTCAATAGGAATGTCTTTTTATTTAGGCTTTATTCACTGTACAGAATTTTGTTACTTAATCTTTTTACTATTACTATGCTATTTACTATTTCTTTTTGTTATTTATTTGTCTTCTATTCAGGTCCACTATTCAATTAACTTTTTTAAATTGCTAAATAGAATATTTTTATCTCTCTCTCTCTCTCTCTCTCTCTCTCTCTCTCTCTATATATATATATATATATATATATATATATTCCTTGACTTATCTCATACTACTTTCTCTGTTTCTAAGTTGTAAAAGTAAATTTTAAGCAACCAAAATTTCTCAGGCGTGACTCCAATAGGTCAGAGCAATGCTATAATACCCTTTCTTTGTCATTTCTGTTTGGTGTACTTCAAAACTTATAAAGGCACAGGAAACAGTCCAAACTCAAGCACCATAAAGCTCATGACTTCAGCAATAATCCTAAAACTGAGAAAAAGTCTTATTTTATGATGCATGCCTCACTTGCTGCAAATTTTCCTGCATCTTCAGGTGAAGCTAACCTATCCATTGAGAAAGTAAAGTACTTAATTCTTAGCAAATAGTTTTCTTGAAAACCCCAACTCAAAACCAGTGATGCTTGACAATATTTTTGAGTTTCTCAAGGGAAGGTTCTCTGGTTTAAATGGTATCATTTAGACATCTTGGGTGGAAATTTATTAAAAGGCACAACTGAAAACCTGGCACATAGGTTTAGCCAGGTGCTGAGAAAATTCTTGCTTTATTCTTCAGAGATCATTCATATTTCACTGATTTTTAGGGACATGGTCATATTTGAATTACATTCTTTGAAAAGACTCAAATATCTAATAGTATATAATCCATGATGCCTTTTATTTGAATGAAGCACTGTGGATTTAGGATACTTCCTGAAAGAAATCTGCTTTCTTTTCATAAATCATATCTCCTAAGAATTTGCCATTCCCCATACTAAAGTCTAGTTATAAATACCAACTTCTTACCTTCTTTCTGCATCTTACTAAAAGTGCTATAAATATTTTGCATATTTTAGAGTTTTTTTGTTTTATGTTTCTAAACTTTTTAATAATTTTTTTACATATATTATAATTATACTTTTCCTCCTTCCCCTGCCTTTTTGTTGTTGTTGTTCAATAACTGCTGTGATTATTGCAATGAGGTCATGGTGTTTGCAAATCTTTAGTGGAAGCACATCTGAGTGGCACCCAGGAATAAACTTGTGGCCTTCCACTTGAAAGGCAATTGTACTTGCCAATGAACCATGTCTGGGGACCAAGAAGTTTTTAATTCTCCCAACAACATAAAAAACTTTTTTAACAGAAATTCACTTTCGGGAATTTTCTATTTTTTCCAAATTAAGTCTGATTTGCTAAATTTGCCTCCCTTATCTCCCCCTCTAACTGTAGGCAGGACTAGCTAGTTCAAGTTGCGTGCCAACTCTACTATCTTTTAGCCTCTCTTTGATGTACTTTAATTTTTAATTATTTTTTTAGATAATTTTTTATCCTCTTTATCTTCTGTTTTTTTCCTTTGGTCATTCAGCAAATTAAGTCCTTTGGCTTATTTTTTTCCCCTTACATTTGTTTTGTTTTGTTTTGTTTTTCTGCCACACCCGGTGATACTCAGGGATTACTCCTGACTATGTGCTCAGAAGTCGCTCCTGGCTTGGAGGACCATATGAGACTCCAGTGGATGGAACCGCGGTCCCTCTTAGGCTAGCGTCTGTAAGGCAGACGTCTTACCGTTTGCGCTACTGCTCCAGCTCCTTTCCTTCACATTTCTGAAGTTTCTTTGCTTAGAATGTTATGACTTTAAGGGGCCAGAGAGATGCATAGTGGTAGGGCATTTGCATTGCACGCGACTGACCCAGGATGGACCTGGGTTCAATTCATGGCATCCCATATGGTCCCCTGAGCCTGCCAAGAGTGATTTCTGAGCACAGAGCCAAGAGTAACCCCTGAGCACCGCCAGATGTGGCCCCAAAACCAAAAAAATAAAATCAAAAACAGAATGTTATGACTCTTAAATTCTTATAAATGAGTTTTTTTATACTTTCTTTTTCTCTATTTTCTAGAAATTTGAGTTAGTTTACATTTTGATGATTCTTGAATTTCTATTTTAATTCTAGTATCTCATTTTTTAATTTTTATTAACCTGTTTATTCTTCATATTTAACGACTATAATATATTGTCATCACTAGTTTTTTTATTGTATTCCCATTTTTTATGTTCCCTAAATTTTTTATGATTTGTATATGCTTGTTTTTCTCTGTCCCCTTCAGAGATTTCCCATTTATATCTGCTACATTCTGCAAATATATCAAGGTAGTTCCTATATAAGTGATTAGAAGTTCTAGGCATTTTTACAGTTTCATTTTAGGGTAATTTAAGTAGGAGACATTTTTTTTTATCAAAGAACTCAATACGATTTTAGAAAGATTTTGTTTTCTTTTTACCATAAGACAATAGATTTATGGGTAAGAAATTTTCAATCTAGTATTGGTGTAATGTGATATAAGTAGTGAGATTTTAGTGTGAATGGTTGCTAGAAAGAGCCACCATCCAAGATAAAATATATCCATCTGTTCACAAATCATTATAATAACCCTTCTGTGGTGAAAATAAGACACATTATTATGTCTGCAGAAAGTAGTTATGATGAATAAGCATTGGTAATTTTCCTTCTATTACAATGCTAACGTGAAAACATTAAATCTGGATGGATGGTTAAAATATCATAAAGTGATGTAATACCATGGTTTTTTGCTAATACCTTTCTCTATTTACCAGGATATTTTGCAGTATTTTGAATCTATTCCCCTCTTTGAGTGACTCATAAAACAAATGCCATAAAC